>NW_016690474.1:102229-156168 GCF_001604755.1 Lepidothrix coronata
TTTCTTTCTTTCTTTCTTTCTTTCTTTCTTTCTTTCTTTCTCTCTCTCTCTCTTTCTTTTTTTCTTTCCTTTTTTTCCTTTCTTATTTATTTAAAGAAAAAGTCTTATTAACTCGGAGGATATTTTTCTCCGCTTCTGTGGTATTTTAATGCACATTCGCATTTCTTAGCACTGGAAAAAATAAATTGATACTCTGTAGAAAAATACCTGCCATAAAATGCTTCCACTTCTGTAAAAGTAAAATAAGCTCAGCGAAAATATTGATTAATATATACGTTATATCTCTCTATATTATATTGCGTGTGCATGAGTATGCGTGTGAAACTGTGTCCAAATGCACTTGTATAGTCATCGAGGCTCTTTTGTTTGGAAGGCAGCACAGTTTGGGCTACTGCTCTAAATATATAAAAAGCCAGACCTGAAGAACACCAATGCACAATGGCTACCGCCGCATTTAGAGAGTTATTTTCCTTTCGAGAGGCAATAAAATAACAGCGGCCGTAAAGTCGCTTGGAATTTTACTCCCTAGCTGGAAAAACGCTGCACGATATTTATCTTTCATAGGTACCTGCCATTTCACATCGGCAGGACCCGGCTGCCTCTCGAAAGCTCCGGCACGGGAGTAAGTGGGGAGGGGAAATTATATATATACCTATATATGTAGAAGAGACATAAGCGTTGTCAGCTCCCGAGGACGGATCCTATAGGCTTTGTGAACTGGTGTAAATAAGCCTCGCACGGAGGAGAAGGCAAGCACAAAGCTCTCTCCACTCCGAGCTCTCCGGCGGGCGGGTCGGAGGAGCAATTCCCGCCGGCCCCGCGGCCTCGCCGCCGGTTGCCGATGCCGCTGGTGGCGGCGGCGGCGCCGGGCGCGCTCCGCTCCGCGCCTCTCCGCTCTGCTCCGCGCCGCCGTCGGGGGCCGTCACCCCGGGCCGACCCCGCGGAGCCGCCGCCATCCCCCGCGCCGCCAGCGGGTGGCGCTGGAGGCCGGCGGACGGGCGGGCGGCGGCGGCGGCGGCGCGCACGGGCGGCGCGCCCCGGGCCGCCCGCGCCCTCCCAGCTCCCCCACCAGTGCACGAGTTTACCTCTAGAGGTCATCAGGCAGGATTTACGACTGGACAACAAAAGCACGTGATGTGAAGCCGTACCCCATATTTGGGTGCCTACGTAGGAGGGAACCAAGTACATGTCCCAGTCATTTCCATAATTCATCATAAATTGTGCAAGGGTGCTATAGACGCACAAAACGACCAAGAGCCACAAATCAAGCACACATATCAAAAAACAAATGAGCTCTTATTTTGTAAACTCATTTTGCGGTCGCTATCCAAATGGCCCGGACTACCAGTTACATAATTATGGAGATCACAGCTCGGTGAGCGAGCAATACAGGGACTCCGCCAGCATGCACTCCGGCAGGTACGGATACGGCTACAATGGCATGGACCTCAGCGTCGGGCGCTCTGCTTCCACCCACTTTGGTGCCAATGAGAGACCCCGCAGTTACCCGGCCAACACCACCTCTGCCTCGACAGAGCCCAGGTACAACCAGCCCGCGACGTCTTCTCACTCGCCTCCCCCTGACCCTCTGCCCTGCACCGCCGTGGCCGGTTCGCCTGTCAGCGAGAGTCACCACGGGGTGAAAAACTCCCTCGCCAACTCCACCAGCACTTCGTCCAATTCCAGCAGCAACACGCACATCAGCAGAGACGGGGTTGGCACCTCGTCTGGGACTGAAGAAGACACTCCAGCAAGCAGCGAGCAGGCAAGTGCCCCGACCGACCAAAGCACAGCCCAGCCTTCACAGCCCCAGATCTACCCTTGGATGCGAAAACTGCACATAAGTCATGGTAAAGCAAATACCCTGTTCTTTCTTTATTTCTCTGGAGGAAAAGGAGGATTTAATGTAAACCGGGTGGCTGCGCCGAGCAAGGTCGGGGAGAGAGGGAGAGGAGGGCGTGAGAGCGGGCAGTCTCCGCACACGCCACAACTCTGCTCGCAGGGAAGCACGCTCCCTTCTCTGGGCGAGTCCCCCCGAAAGGAAAAAAACCTCCCGGCCCCAAACCCACAACCCGTCTGGCTCCCAGCGCCGGCGGGGGAGCAGAAGGCGCCTTGCCGAAGTGGGATCGGGAGCAGAGGCTGCTCCCGGCTCTCCTCTGGATGGGGGATCTTCCAGAGGGAACAGCGCGGCTGACCCCATTTATTTTGCTGAGACATATTAAATAGAGAATAGGAGAGGGCGAGAAGGGCAGTTTTCAATGCTGGGAAGCCGGGGGGGCTGGGGGAAGGGCGAGTCGCCCCAAACTCGGGGGAGAGGGCTTGAGGGGCGCGGGGAAGTGAGGCAACTTTCAGCCCCGGGTACCTGCCCTGCCCTCGCTGCTGGGAGAGCGGCCGGGAGTTCGCTGCCTCCCAGAGCCTTCCCCAGCTCAGCCGTGGGAAAGGGCTGAAAGCTTTGCTCTCCCAGCTCTGAAAGCCCAGCTAGCAGCAGAGACATCTTCCAAAGCAGCTTATCTGGGGGAGGCGTGGGGGGAATTAACCTTCGGGGGGGGAGGGGGAAGGAAAAAATTCAATTTTAAAAATCGAACCACAAATCCAAGCGAAAACTTACCGAGACTACCAAATCCCCCTCCCCCAAGCCTTTCCTTAGAGGGGCTGGAGGGGGAAACTTGTTGAGCGTTTATCCAAAGCAGAAACAAAACCAAGCAGGACTGAGAATAACGGTCCTGGTCGCTGGTAGCTGCAAAGAGACACGAAGGCTCCGAGTGGCTGCTGAGAATCTAAATCATGTACTTTTCTCTTCCAGACAACATAGGGGGACCAGAAGGGAAAAGAGCTCGGACTGCTTACACCCGCTATCAGACCTTGGAGCTCGAAAAGGAATTTCACTTCAATAGATACCTGACCCGCAGAAGAAGGATTGAAATAGCACATGCTCTTTGCCTCTCAGAGAGACAAATAAAGATCTGGTTCCAAAACAGGAGAATGAAATGGAAAAAGGATAATAAGCTGAAAAGTATGAGCATGGCAGCTGCAGGAGGGGCATTCCGTCCCTAAGCGTTTGATCAATTAAAAGTACTGAGCAGTATTAGCTGACCCTGCGTCGTCTCATGTCAGTACTAAGTTGACTTTCTAAAACTTCCTTGTGTTACTTCTGTGAAGAAACCCTGTTCTTGTCGCCCTTATTCATCTTTTAATCATGAGCCTGTTTATTACCATTCTCTCGCGTGTATAAGTAGATCTGCTTTTATCGTACATTTCTTTGTCTTGAATGGCTTTGTCTTGAAAAAAATAATAGATGTTTTAACTTATTTATATGAAGCGAGCTGTGTTACTTGAAGTAACTGTTAAAACAAAACAAAACTGAACAAAAAAGAACAAAAAGGAAAAAAAAAGAGAAGTTAAAAAAAAAAAAAAAGGAGAGAGAGAAAGAAACCCTCCCCCGGTTTAGTAGAAATGTTATGTGTTGCACTCAACCTGCTTAACTGTGCATGTGTGGTCAAGTGTTAATGTCTGTATAGCTCCAAGCTGTTAAAAATATTTTTATTCAAACTACCTATATAATTCCTGTGTAATTAATGCTGTTGTAGAGGTGAAATGATGAAATCAACTGAATTTGTCCTGCGTGTAGTGAATAGTGAATCTGTGACGAAAACTGTGATTCCAAGCAGTATGTCCTTGCTGTGCCTTTGTATATGACTCTTTGCACGAACTCTTAGAAGTGGCTCTTATTAAGCGCAGCTTCTGTGATGTATGTTTTTTGTGAACAAAGTTACAATTATAGTCAAAGTCTGGCTGTTTGAGCAAACTGTGATCAGCTTTTTTTTTATTATTATTATTATTATTTGTTTTTAAAAAAACCTGACTGGAAATCAACAAAAAAATAAACTTTCTATTGTAAAGTTTTCGTGATCTGGTTTGTGCAAAGCAAGAAGTTGTGCTTCCAGATTTGCCTCTGAAAAAAAAATAGCCCGTGCAGAGTTTGTAATAATATTTTACCTGGCTCCTGCTGCACGTTGCAGATGGTGGATGCTGCAATTGTCCGCTACCAGTATTTTTAATTGAAAGTTTGACCGTAAGTTCTTCCTTACTGGTTTCTCCCTAGGTGGAAAGCTGCATCGCAGGACCACAATCAACACTCTTTGTGAGTGAATCAACTGTTAGCTGTTTGCTGATGGTTAAAAAAAAAAAAAAAAAACCCAAAAAACATGTGCTTTGTTAAAACACTGCTAATGCCAAGGCGTGTTTGCATCGCTCTAGAATTTCTCCTGTGGTTTCATTAAGTATATTTGCAGGACAGCCACGTCTGAGCCCTCTGCGTCTATCAGTAACCCTCTCTAGCCACATTCCCACTCTTCACCCTTTAAAGATTTTTGATTTTCTTTGCTACAATTAGTTTGCTATAAACGTAATGTTACTTACCCCATCAGAGCTTGAATGGTTAACTCTTCTGAGCTTCTAAGAGCAACTAAAGATTTGCACATTTACTGACTGGT
This sequence comes from Lepidothrix coronata, assembly GCF_001604755.1. Classification (NCBI taxonomy): domain Eukaryota; kingdom Metazoa; phylum Chordata; class Aves; order Passeriformes; family Pipridae; genus Lepidothrix; species Lepidothrix coronata. The sequence continues at coordinate 106,723 of NW_016690474.1, forward strand.
TACATTGATGCCTTCCCTTAAAAGTTATAAAACAGTAAACTTTATAAGCCCCAGTTCCGGCTATATGACATTTGGGTGCCAAATGAATAGGGTTTTGTCTATGAATTAGATCGTAAAATCATCCATAGCACAGACAGATAGGCTCACTGGCTATAAAAAGTCACGTGGTGCCATTAAAGTAAGTTTTATGGTTTTGGGGAGTTGACATCCAACATTATATACCACATAACATATAATCTCACTGACGCTGGACTTCATTTGACTCTTTTGCAGGCTACGTGTGCCTCCTGGCCATTCAAATTGTCAGGTTTAGGGACAGAAGTATCCAAACCACAAGTTCTCAGTACTATATGAAAAATGGCTCCTTGCAAGTCAAAGGTAAGTTTTGTGCACAAGTTCCTTAAAGTTTATTTGTACAGTGAGGAAGCCGAGGCTCCCGCTCGTTCTCGTTGCCTCTCACCTCTCTTTCTTTCTCTTTCTCTTTCCCTTCCTTTCTGCCTGGAGCTTTTCAGGATGGTCCCACCGAGCCAGAGAGGCAGGATCAACCACTAATGATCCAGGTTGCCTGCAAATTCCCCCCCCCCATCCCTTCACTCGCAGCAGCTAGCTCTCTATTTTAACGATCAAATCAAAGTAAACCACAATAAGCGACTTTGGCAGAGATGGATTTTGGGGCCTAGCTTTAATCACTTTGACTACCACAGAAGATAATTACTTCCTTTGCTCCGATAGACTCTCCAAGTTTGGAGAGGTTTTGTTTAGCAAAGAGTAGTTACTGAAGGCGATTAAAAAAAGGGGGAAACAAAATAGATGGGGCTTGATATTATCTGGGCTGTATCTTATGCAGGCATGATAGAGTTGGAGGCGTGATGATATGGTAATAATCCTTGGATTGGTGAAATATGTTGCACATCAGAGATAGTATTAAAATGGCACAGACTGTACTGGAGTGCTTAGATACATATTTTCTGCATTGGATTGTGCAGAAAGCTTTAACTACATGTCTATGTCCATCTATGAGTGCGTACTGTGTTTTATGGATGCGCATTTATAACATTGCTGTAACTTTTTCCTGACCCTATATACAATTGTATAAATATATTTAAATTACATGCATGTGTGCTTGCATGTACCTATCGGTCTATATGTCTGTGTAAAGCCGTGCAAATGCATATATGTGTCTAATACTGGTGTAGTTACATATACAAAGGGTGTGTACGTGTGTGTATACATATACATGTCCCTGTGACTTTTTTTTAAAGCAAACCAATTGACTGTAACTTGTAGCATTAATACAAGAGACTACAGGTCATTAGAGTGCTGCAAATTATGAAATATGGGCTTGGTTTATTGAAGATTGTAAATATCCCCCTAGCTCTGCTCTCTCTCTTTTTGCCTTATATTGCTGGCTGCCATTGTGGGGTAGGCCCCAGCTGCATGTTTACTTCAACATTCTTTTTATTTAAGTGGACTATTCTCACTAGAGTGTGATTACTCAGCAATAAACTTTATGGCCGGATTTAACTTTAGTCTTTGAATTTCCAGGACTTGAATGAAAGGGTGAAAGGAACTCTATCTTTCTCTGGGTAACATTAAGGCCTGATCCTTATCCTCAGAGCTGTTACTTTGGCGAGTGATCTCAGGGGGGTGCAAACTGACTAGTTGGGGGCTAGGGAAGAGATTTGAGAATTGCCTACAATCTCTCTCTCTCTCTGTATATATCTATATATCTATCTCTCTTTCTCTCTCTCTCTCTCTCTCTCTATCTATCTTCAAACCAACTGTGGGTATCTCTTTCTCTGCTCAGTTACTCCAGTGTTTGGAGTAACATTGATTCAGTACATTGCATTGTTTTCCTTTATGTGTCATAAAGTTTGATTTGCAAAAGAACAGCATGGTATGATGTGAGAGATGGGCTTTGTTTTATTTTGCTAGTGCTATTCCGCTTGAATATTGTGGTTTAGGTTGGTTTTGCTACTGCAAGCAAAAATGAGAGAAAGGCACAGGGGCACAGGAGGGTAAGATTGTTGTGTACCTCTGCAAGGTCTGCACATTGCTGTCTGATTCTTATTTTTAATTTGTCTTTAACTTCAAAGAAATGGTAGTATATAAGGTAGGTTCATCTCAAAGATCTCAGTTTTACAAATATTTAATATTTAAAGTCACCCCTTGCGTAAGATAAATGGAGTCTGAAGCCTTTGTGTCTGTCTATCCTTCCAATGAACACTAAACAAACACATCTGCATATATTTTATATTAAAAAAATGGGAAAGGCTTTAAAAGAACATATCCAAATGCACATTTGAAAATAATTTCCGTTATAAACAGCTGGAGATTTTATAGTACACTAGCTGTCACATTTTCATCAATAGGAATACCAGAAAGTTATATATGATAGGCGTGCATTATATTATACTATATGTCATAAAATTTTATAGTTTGAGGTAAGGCATGAAAAACCTTTAAAAGTTTGGCTTCATTTATTTGTGGGTCCTTTTGCTAGGAAAATTATTTGCTTGTAGATGGGAATGATACTAGACACAAACAGCTCACGATTACTCAGTATTCAACAACACTGCATTATTTGAATTAACTGGTGAATATACAAACACACACGCACATCCGTTCAGCTAATATTTTAGGATGCTGGATTCCATCGTAGACTGTAACTTTTAATTGTTTAGAGTGAAAATATTTGCTACTATGTGTTTTCTACATTTCTGGTTGTGGCTTCTGGAACCTATTCCAAGGAAAGCAATGTACAGAGATTCAAGAACTATGGAGAAGAAAAATATCCCCAAGCCCAGAAGCGTACAAACCCGCCCATACTGCAAGAAACAGTAACAACAAAAGAAAGTTAGATAGAAATGACAACTTCACCGTATTTCTGGCCCTGCCCTGTCCTAAGAAGCACAGTTGAAACCATTCAAATCCAGAAATGCATAAAGATTTCCTAGTCCGCTTTGAAATTTAAAATTCAAACGAGCTCAGACTGCCGAACTCTGTGAAAATAGTCCCAGGTCCGAATTGTTTTCCGAGGGAAAATGTCATGGGGAATTATCGCTGGGAATCAGGAGAGAAGTCTTAACTGCACACGTTATTTTTCTGCTGTATTTGGAGGATTAATGCGTGGGAATTTGTTCTACCTTAGGCGTGGCAAGTTGCGTTCTGTGATTTGAAATATAGCTTGCCTAATCCTTTGAAAGAAATACTTGCGTGTAGTGTCTCATGTCTAAGCGTAAGGCCAATTAAAGATTAGGCAGCTCTCTTAATGTGCGTAACTGGTGACTTTGCAAGACATAACTTTCTCTAAACCAGAAGTATAACAATCCAATGGAAAGTCATCCGTAAATTACAGCTCTGCAGTCTTGTCTAAACCATGCAAACGCCCTAATTGTAGAACATTACAGGGAAATTATTATTCTGCCATTTCCTTACATTTAATAAGTGTGTATCTGTGGAAGGGTGACAACAGAGGGGTTTGCAAACTGCTTCATGGGAAATTGAATGGAACAGATCATGAGGGGCGGATCAGGAGGTTTCGATTTCAAACCCTGGATCCTAGAGCAATGTTTTTTCCCGCCCCGTATATACAGACTTAAGGCATGAAACGCGGACATAAGTAAATCCCCTGACCAAGTTATCGCTTGTCTTTCTTAGTTCTTTCTCTTTCCTGCCCTCAAAATCTTCCCGATTTGAGACTAGAGTTGCTAGCCAGAGCACAAAACCACGGCTCCCACAGACGTCTGATCATCTTTGAAAATATTATCCCCTTCAAATTAAAGCATCCCCACTAATGTCTCTCTGGAAGGCAGATACTCATGGACCACCCCAGTCACATGCTCCTGTAGCTACACGCACAAACGCTATCAAATCTGACACAGAGAGCGTGTAAAATTTGCATGAATTTTGCTTTATAGCATGCAAAAAGAATCTTTCCTATATCCCCTCCCCCCCAAAAATGTCTTTTCAATAATAATATTTGCGATGAAGGTTATTGGGTAATTATTGCAATTTTGTGGAACAGTCCTTGCTTGAGGTGAAGTCTGTCTCTGGATAATAAATGGCAGCCCGTGCAGTTCACTGCCAGGTTAAGTAAATGCAGAAAAGATAAATCTGCACACCCTAGGAATCACCAGCAGAGCTCGCTTTAGACCAAGTTCACAGTCAACTCGTTTGCCTAGACAAGGCTTCGCAAACAATTAGAGTTGTTTCTTTATGTTTAAATCAAGGAGAAATGACTAAGACCCTTCAGCAGAGAGCTGCAGCTTTCCCCCCAACGCTCGTCGCTACATTCCTTCCAACCTCACGCCCAGAACTTACCCAGCATTTCACCTGCAACTGTAACCATATAGCGCCTTTGAGTAACAGGCTTCCCTCCAACGCTGCCGAAAGGCTGTGCAAACTGATCTAACAGCACTTTGCAAAACCGCGAGATTAAGGAAAAAAAATTAAAAACGCAAAAGTATCCGATTTCTCAAAAGCAAGAAGAAAAAATAAAGCCCCCTTAGAAAGCTGGGGGAAACAGCAGAAGTATTGAAACAAACAGTGCGACTCTCTTACTCCTAGAAGAAGCTGCATAGCTTTTGTATATCTTTGTGGTTAAGGGCGTTACAACTGCAGGTCAAAAAGTTGAGGGTCAAAAGTTTACGTTTTGCACCACTCTTAGTCATTCGCCCAGACAGAGTTTGATGTCAATGTTATAGCCGAGATCTTGACTATCAGCACAAAAGATAAAATAGCTTTGAGTTACGTGTGTATCACAGTATGGACTCCAGGTGAACCCTACTGGCTGAATGACCTCAATTACCGAGGAAAGGATAGAAAATTCCTCTTTTCAAGAGTAATACACGTTGTATTTCATCTTGAATTATCGGCCGCATTTGTGTCTGAATATCTCGGGTTCAGTCGTGGCAGGTAAATACGCGTGTTACCCCCACAGCAGCCACTGACGCTGCTTCTTCCAAGACTCAGGTAGCAAAATGCTTCACCTTTGTTTATTATATAATAACCTGATTTAAGAGGTTTAACGTTAAGCCTTCTCACTTTGCAAAATGGCAGGAAGATAAGATAGGAGCGAAGCTATTAACGCGTATATCGATCCTAGTCGCGTCTTTGTTTTTGCTCTCATTTCTGTAGCGATGGCTAAACTGTGCTTAAACAGGACATGCTGGAGATAATATAGGTTATATGTTTGGTCCGAAGGAGCTCGTTTAAAAAGCGGAGCGGTGGAGCCCTGTTATGATACCAATGGAAAATGTTACGGAGAAGCTGGCGCCCTGCGCCGCTCGGAGATTTGATGGGTACTCACAGCCTTCTGGAATTACCCGAGGCGGCAATTCCCAGCGAAATGGGGAGTAGGAAGTGTTGTTAATTCTCCCTCCACCCACCCCTCTCCACTCCTTCAAGAAAAAGTTTAGTGGAATTTCTTAGCACAGAGATTTATTCCCACACTGCTGGGATTTTTTGTTCCCAATGCCGTCTCTGTGTAAAAGCTTTGCTCCTTGGTCAGACGTGTCTGCGGGGAGAACTGGCCAATATTGCTTAGGCAACTTCATTTTGGACGAAATATCTGAAGACAGGACTCAGCTTGAAATTTTGAGGCTGTGGGGTGGATGGAAGAAGGAAAGGGTATTCCCAAATAGGTATAATCAGATATGTAAGGTGTGGAGGAGGGGACAGCGCGACGAGGAAGTCCGAGAAAGAGCGCACCTCACTCCCAACCACGCATTGCTGCCTTCCCACCCCCAAGGCAGGAGCCTACACCGGCCTCTCTGTAGCTGGTACTCGTGAATTATTTGCCAGAGACACAGCTGGATCGTGACAGGCGAACTTTCTCGGGAACGAGTACGCGAGAGGCTAGATATCAGATTAGCCAAAGTGTTTACTGGAGATTTTGCCTGAAGTACCTGCTGAAACCTGGAAAGTATGTAATGCAAGTATTTGATCGGCGTGGAGACGCTGCTCAGAAGTTGTTGCTGCTGCTCACTTGTAGAGCCCTGGCACTGCACGTTTGGGGAGCCTACCCGCGCTGGAGATAGTATATAACCTTTCACATCGAGGCTATTTATTTGGTGTAAGAGCGAAGCCTGATAACAAGCTAAAAACCGTAGCCAAATATCTATTTTGTTAGAGAATAGCAGGCGAATTGTTTCCAAGAATAACAATGCGTCTTTGATATACCCAGAATGAAAGCTGTTACTATAACCGGCTTACTCAAGAGTAGGTGACAGAAATCCATTTACTTCCTCACTAAAACAATTAGCATCCCGGATTCCATATTTAAAATCTGGTTTAGAATAAAAATATCAATGATAATAATTTCAAAGAAGTTGAAACAGCGACTTCCATAAATATCGACTCTTTTGAATTATTATTTAAATTGTTCCCCACCCCCATTCCCACCCCCAATTAAAAAAAAAAAAAAAAAGGTAACAGGCTAGAACAGAACAGTTAATATTTTGAGGAGAACTCTTTCTGTCCTTTCACACTCTGCCTTTAGCACACTGCTCTCTGGCGTGGAAGGTCTGCTCAAAAGACCATTCATTTAAAAATCCGTGCAGAAATCACATTTTACGTGTGTTTATTTAAGCGTGCCAGGACAGAATGAGCAAATCCCGCCAACCATCCCGTTGTTAAGAGGAGCCTGCGTGCCAGAGAAGCCACCGCTTTTACCAAATGCTGAACTTGGGGCAAAACTCCCAACATTGACCTGGCAGAGCCCATCGGGAAGGAGCGCTCCCGTCCGCGAAGGCAGGGCAGCCTCGAGACTGTATCATTCCCAGGAACAAAGAAAGGAATACAGTCGATACATTCCATAACGTTTACATTTTCCCGCGATTTTTTTCTTATTTTTCCTTAGAAGTAGTGACCTGGGCAAAGCACCCTGCTATCTAAAAGACACTGTTATAGACCTTTTAGAAAAACTAAGTCCAAGGCCGAGGTGAACTTCAGGTCACCGCGTCTAACAAATATGAAAATGTCGCCTGGTGAAGGGCACGCCTTGTTATTTAACAAAGACTGTCAATGTGTAAGATTAATAAGAAACAAAATGCACACGGTGTCACTTTTCGGTCACTTTGAAACTTGGGACAGCCTCGTATTCAAGAGGGGAAAGCTGGGGCTAAATATATTCAAAATGGTTCAAATCAAAGTCAAGCCAGGCTGCTAGTGTGATTCTTCCTCCTCCTACTGTTCTCGGTGGAGGATGGCCGGGCACGACGAGAGGTTGACTTGAATTATTATTATTATGATTACTATTATTACTACCACTTTTGCAATTATTGCTGTTATTATTATTATTTTATCTTTCGTGGAAATTACGGTTTATCCGCATATGTGGAGGGTAGCAGGAATGCTTGTCTGTTTCACCAGAAAAAGAGGGATCCCCTTTTTCCCCTCTTTGGGTATGTATGAGGTTACCTCTTCTTGGTGCATGAAAATTTACTCTCTCCCTCTCAACTCAATTCTGATGCGTCCAGAATTAATTCCTTCTCGTCCTCGGCCAGACTCGGCCAGGAAACTCTCGCTTCTTTATTAATCGATTAAAGTCTCCTTCTTCAGTGAAATCGAGCCTTTAGTCCTTCTGGGAAAATAAGGGAGCTGGCCTATTTTATCCTATCCTTTTCTTTTTTTGAGAGCTTAGGGTGATGGTACAAGTTTGTTAAAAGGAAGTACCGGGGAAAAAAAGGGTTTCTGAGATTGTTTATTACAGCCATAAATCTTGCAGTAAAATGTCGAAATGGCCGTGTGCAAGATAACACTTGGTGGTCTTGGCTGGGTTCTTGTTTATGATAACAAAACCACAAAGACATGGAACAGGCCTTTTGGAGGTCCTGCCTCAGCACATCTTCGCAGACTAATAGAGCCACACGAAAAAACAGACTTGAGCTGAGCAGCTCAGGTCACCTTGCAGATTTACAGTCGTATACAAAATTGAGTCCTTCTTTCTGTAGCCGAGCGCCAGAGACCCGCTGTAGAAAGAGGTGCAGTGAAACTTTGAGATCTAATCACGGTAAATAAAACGAAGCAGAGGCCGGTCAACCCTCCCGATAAAGCGCTGAGCTTATAAACCGAGACAACATTTTTCGTTTTGCTTTACCATGGCGTGGGAACACGGCAGCCCGCTGTAGTGCTCCGGCCATAGTGCCTCAGGAGTTATGCCGAGGATAATATTTACGATACCCCAGTGTAATTCATCTGGTGCTGCCCGGCAGGTATTTGTGCGTATGCGTCTGTATGTGTGCATGTATCTCTTTACGCCGGGAATTGTTCTCTGGTCGTGGTGGCTTTTGGCAATCTTCTACTTTTTATAGCCATGTAGTTGGGAGCTTTATTCTTCCAGAACATGGGTTGCTGTTGTTTTGTTATTCTTGTCGTTTTAATATAAATAAAACGATCTCCCCTTTTCTGTCATATATGTGTTGTTGAACAGTTGCTGCTGTCTCTGTGTGTAACCGCGTGTGTGTAACCGCATTTCCTCTCCACGCAGAGTAAATAGAGAAACTTATCTATTACCCCAGTTAAAGAATTCCATAGATGTGCTGTTGAAAACGAGTAAGTAAATGTGTTTTAACTCTCTTTACAAATTAGACATTCGATAGTAGGAGGAAATGAGTGATTGTTTAGATAAGTAGCCCAGTATACCCAAGTGCTGGAAATGTTCTAACATATTACAAGCCGCATGCAATGTGCGTGCCTGTGTGTCTGTGAATAAAATATAAATCGATACGATGTGTGTCTTGTTAGGTGGAATATATATTCAAATAGAATTTTATTGCATGTATCCATTATCTATAAAACTGCAAAAGACAATAATCTGAATTTAAACCAGGGTGACTGTTAATGTAATATCTTTAGGAGGGCAAGATCTAAACTGTATCATATTTACGCTTGATATATTAGAAGTATTTTCCCATACCAGCAGATGAGATTACCCACTCAGCAATTATATTCTCTAAGGGTGCAGTAAATATTTCTATGTGTTCATATGCTTTCCTTAAAAGAAGAAAAAAAAATCCGAAAAGTTCGCTTCCAACTCCATATGTGCCAGACTAGCTGACACAATCTCCAGTACTTCAATAAGTATTTTCCCCCTTAGAATAAGAGCGTAATTAGTTTAACCATCAAATTTCAATTACCTAAGGTCAAGACTGTTGCCTCTTTCCCCCCTGAGCTGCAAATATCGTTAACAGTCTCAGTGTTAGCAACGTAGGGGTGTCTGAGTGCCCTCTCCCTCCTACACCAGGATTTGCGAGTTACTTTAGGGAAGGTGCTAGCGATTTCTCGTGGAAGTGAAAATTATGGAATAAACCCAAGAAGAGGCATACCAAACCAATGGACTTAAAATCGTAGTTCAGAAAGAGCTCCTCCACGGGGAGGGATGCTCGCACTGAGCCCTGCGATCGCCGGTAGGAAGTATTTCATTCCGTCGTATCGGTCTTCCCCTCTCCCTTCCCCCTCTCTTCCCCGTTATTTTCAGGCTCGCAATGTCCCTCACAGCCCGCAAGCCACTTCAGGACTCTCTTCGGCCTCCCCGCGACCTTCGTTCTAACTTTCGCATCTATTCGTTCAATTAGCACAGATCCAGAGGCTCAAAGGACTGGCCCTGGAGCGACGGGGCGCTGGGGACAGGTCCCGGAGGGCGGCCGGTGGCCTGAGCCCGGCAGCCGCTGCCGCCCTCTGCCTGTGCGAAGCCCCGGTTCTATGCTTTTGGAGATGGGCTTGTTTAAAAGGATTGTGCAACGCCTTGTGCAGTGCCTGGCTCCCTCTGGATCACGAAGCTGGGCTGCGCTCCGCTTCCTCGCCCCGCTTCCTATACTCTCCCGCGGGGGAACTAGGGCACAAGAAGTGCTGGGGCGGGCGGGGTGGGTGGGAGACTGTCAGAGCCGGATTAGTTTTATCTCGCTTGACACTGCGACTGCTGGACGCAGCCCGGGTCGGCGTGCGGGAGGAGCTAGGGATGCTGGTGAGGAGCGGACACGGGGAGCTCCCTCGCCAAGCAGCCGCCGCCCTTGGGGGAGGCGCGGCCCCCGCGGAGGGTCCGCGGGCGCGGAGCTGCCCCGCGGCCCCTCGTTCTCCTTCCATTTCCTGATCCGGGGTCCGCGGCCCCGCGCGGTAATTGGCGCTGGCGGTCAGGTGGTGGCGGGGCGGTGGGGGGTGCGGGTGTGTGTGTGCGCGGGTGTGTGTTGTGTGTGTGTTGTAGGCGCTCCAGGGGTGGGAAGAGAGGAAGGGAGGGGAGTGCGGTGGGGAAGGGGGGGAGGGAGGGCTGGAGGCCCAAACTTTGGCAGCGGCGAGCACTTGACAGCAGCGGGAGGGGGAGAGGGAGGGAAGGGAGGGAGGGGGGGGAAGGGGAGGGGCCTCGCCGAGCCCAGAAAAACGACAACGCGAGAAAAATTAGTATTTTTGCACTTCACAAATTAATGACCATGAGTTCGTTTTTGATAAACTCCAACTACATCGAGCCCAAATTCCCTCCCTGCGAGGAATACACGCAGCACAGCGGCAGCGCCGGCAGCTCCGCCAGCTACCACCCGCACCACTCGCACCCGCACGCCCCGCCGCCGCCGCCGCCGCCGCCGCCGCACCTGCACGCCGCGCACCCGGGCCCGGCGCTGCCCGAGTACTTCCCGCGGCCGCGCCGGGAACCGGGCTACCAGGCTCCCGCAGCGCCGCCGGGGCCGCCGGGGCCGCCTCCCGAGGCTCTCTACCCCGCGCAAGCACCCTCCTACCCCCAGGCTCCCTACAGCTACAGCAGCGCCGGCAGCGCCGCCCCGGGCCCCGAGCAGCCGCCCCCGGGCGCCTCGCCGCCGCCGCCCGCCAAGGGCCACCCCGGCCCGCCCCAGCCCCTGCTCCCAGGCCATGCCCTGCAGCGCCGCTGCGAAGCAGCCCCCGCCGCCGGGACCGGTACCGGGCCCGGCTGTCCGCTACTGCCCGACAAGAGCCTGCCCGGGCTGAAGGGGAAGGAGCCGGTGGTCTACCCCTGGATGAAGAAGATCCATGTGAGCACGGGTGAGTTGCCCTTGCCAGGGGGAGGTGTGGATGCGCCTGCAGAGGAGGGAAGGGGGGAGGGTGCTCCTGGGGACGGGATGGGTCTTTGCGTGTGTGGCTTTTTTTTTTCCTCCTTCTCCCTCCGCGTTTCCTAATGCTTAAAAAAAAAAAAAAAAAAAAAAAAAAAGAAAGTGAGAAACCTTTTGTATCCGGGGTCCTTTATCAAAAGATTTACGAGACGCCAAACTGTTAGGGCAGTAATTATAGCCCCCATAAATTTAATTGCCCTGCAGTGGCTCTGGGCCATGTGTCTTTGAAGCTTTTCTTCTAACCCAAATGCCCATCACCATTTTTTATTGCTCCTCGATTGTCCCCACTGTCGATAGGCTGTGAAACAATTTTTCTTGCCGTTTATGTATCTTATGTGAACCTGGTGTCAAGTTATTATATAATGATTATGTCCCATCGCTTCCCCCCCCTCCTTTTTTCCCCTCCGCGTGTGTATGTATGTGCCTGTGTGTGCACGTTTCAGTCAACCCCAATTACAACGGAGGGGAGCCCAAGAGGTCTCGCACTGCCTACACCAGACAGCAGGTCCTGGAGCTGGAGAAGGAGTTCCACTTCAACCGCTACCTGACCAGAAGGCGACGCATCGAGATCGCGCACACCCTCTGCCTCTCGGAGCGCCAGGTCAAGATCTGGTTCCAGAACAGGCGCATGAAGTGGAAGAAAGACCATAAACTGCCTAACACAAAGATGCGCTCCTCAAACCAGTCCACACTGAGCCAGCAGTCCAAAGCACAGACACAGGGCCACCCCCATCCGCTCGATGGGGCTACACCCAATGCAGCCGCGCTATAAATACGGCTTTTGGTTTGAGTTTTTTGGTTGTTATTTTTTTTTAATATATATATATTTACCTATCTATTGGGGTTTTCAAACTGCCTCATGGTGGAGGCTGGCCGTTTGGACCAAACAGTGTAAAACAAAACAGGAGCAGGAAACGAAGACGAAATGTGCCCAAGAACGGGCACATGTTTAAACCAAAACCCGGACGATTGTCTACATTGTATATAGATAATGGTTCCATGCCCAACATTTTTTTCTATTTATGGAAACGCTCTCTTGCCCTCGGTGTAAAAGAGGGCTGGATGGTGTCATGGACGAATTCTCTGTATCTAAGATGGACTTTTTTTTTTTTTTTAAAGGGAAAACTTTACAAATAAAAGACTTTACAAAGTAAAGAGCTCGTGGGACAGTTGTGTAAGGCATTGACTTGAATAATACTGTTTCATGGCGTGTTCGTGGATTCTTCTGTGTGTGTGTGTGTGAGGGTGCACAGGCACATGTACACACTCACACCAACATGGGAGAGACAACGAACACATCCATGAGAGGTTAAAGACTTACAAAAAAGTCCTCTTACCCTGTCTAAAGGAAAATGTTTTATGTATCATAACAAAGGTAACTTAACTGGTTTTAAGTGTATCCCCCGCAGTAGCTGTGATCTATTAGTTTTTCTCCACTTTCCCTATTGCATTTATTTAAAGAAATATTGCTATAAAGGCTGTTGCTGTCTTCATATTTGGCACCGTCTAAATAGTTTGGGTCCATGTAAAATTTGTGGATTTTTGGTGTAATGTATAACAGTGCCAAATGCTGGTAATAAAGATTATTCTGTACAAAAGAATTAAACGCTTGAAACAAGAGTCCACTAAGTGCTGTTTCATCCACCTTGTGCTTAACTGGTGTTAGAACCAGGAATAGAAAACAACGGCTTAATGTATTGTTCTAACTTGGATTCACCTTATCAGTAAGGTAATGGTTATTTTCAATATAGCGAAAAACGTCCTGACTCCTAATTGCCTGGCTGGGAAAAAGTGTGCTATAGGATGGGGAAAGGTCTTGCTTCATTGTATAGGTGAGTGGTGTTCTCTGTAGCGGACTTAAGGCAGACTGAGTCTGACTCCATCGCTTGCTCTGTGACTGTTTTCAGCTGCGTTACAAGAGAAACCGAGCTTCTTCTGGGAGCCAGTAAGATCCCGTGCCATGATAACACTTTAAATTTTTAGCCAGTCGTTATTTATTTATTCGTTTTCTCTGATTATGGTTTCTCAGCTGGCTAGCACTGTTTAAGGGAAACACATGAACGGTAACCTATAGTTTCTTTTTAAGCTGCCGTTTCTATTTCTGTTTCCTTTAATTTTGTTTTTAAGGTTATTTTGAAATGTGTTGAGAAAGCCTCGGCAGACAAGCGAATTTGGGTACAACTCAGGAGGCTTATGTGACTGAGATTGTCACAACTATTGTGGCAAAATGGGGTTCAAGTGGTTCCAGCTCAGGTTGTGCATTTCGCTGCTTCCAGGCAGCTAAGGAGTGCAGGCAAAGCAGAGCTTCTAAGGGAGAGCCTTGCTCAGGGCTTTCACAACGTAGTGTAGCACCAAACCAGGTAGGACAAATCTTGGAAAGGAGCTCAAATGCTCGTAAATCTTCAAGGGAAGGCCTGAAGGCCAATATTTTTTTACTTACCCAAATACATCCGAGAGGGATTTTTGGAATCAGTGCTTCTCTTCACATGAGTGAGACCGCCAGGACCAGGGGCATCATCACACTCTGGCTGAGGTAGAACCAGGCCCCAAAGGTGCTGCCAGCATCCCTGCCCGGTCATGGAATATGAACCATCCCGGAGAAAAATGTAACATGCCGGTGGCAGAGCACGCTCAGCATCAGGGAGGTGGTGTCTTTAAATACCCTACACAAACACTGCTGTCTCCACACCTGACCAAAGAACAGGCCTGAAAAGCATGCTTGTACTCACATATTGCTGTTTACTAAATCCTGAATCGCCAGTTATCTCCTTATAAAGGAAGAAAAATACAGCTGTTAAGTGAGGTAACTACTATCTGCAAGTCTGTAACTCTTTGTTTTGTTTATTGCTTGAGAATCCCTTCATATATTTGCAGTCAAAATTAGCACAACCGAGCAAAATTCCAGCTGAAACGTATTAACTGGCGGTGCAGGATTTCTTTAGTGAGCAGCCTATGCGTATAAACCTGGTTTGGTCCCATTGTAAAGAGAAATGAAATCACGCTGCAAATAGCAATTTTAGCGAGAATCATTAATCACCTCCTACAATAAATACTTCTTTGTAATTCAACAGCCGTTCTGAAAGGCATTCTCTTGGAAAAGTCTGTGAAGACGCAAAGGATTTTCCTGGGGAAAAAAAAATGGTCATGTGTAAAGACACAGCATCTTGGCTGTCTGCTAAAAAAATGTACTTTCTCTTGCCGGACATTCAACCGCGGACTGCAAAATACCCCATGGCAGATTATCATCGTTTAAGGTAAATTTTCTTTCCCCCCCCTTCCCCCTCTGGCTGCGCTGGGAAGCAGGACGCTGCTCCCGGGCTGGGAGCCCTCTGCTCCCAGTCCGATACCTCCCGTCTTTACAATAACTTTGAAAATTACATCGTCCAGTTTAAATTCTCGCATTGTGCTCCCTTTGCTAAGGCAACCGGGAGTTCACCGAGAGGACAAATTTTCTATCCCATTAATTGTTTTTTTTAGAGGAGCAGACTGACCCTTCAAACCCTTGACCTTTAAAGACAGTATTCTTTTTAATCCGGCACTTGGACCTAAATGTCTCTTTCCCCCCTCCCTCTCTCCTGCTCTCCCGGTGTCTCTCACACACGGATTTATCTGCTCTGGCTACAAAGGCAAGCTCGGCCCAAAACGCTGAAAGTGAAGTTTGTCAATATTTCAAAGAAAGACCGAATCAGCTCGGAGTCAATTTGCTGGCTGCAGGGAACGCCATGCCGTTAACCCCGGCACCCACCTCCCCTCCACCATCAAGAAAAATACTCCTCTTCCAAGATCTGCCTCCTCGTTTTTCCTACGAGCTTTTGCTATACCTGGTGTTTCATTACACGAGGAGCTGAGCTGTGACAAGCGCCTTGTGGTATTTAATAACCAGAGCCATCCTGCCTTGTGAGATTACGCAATGCCGGGAAATTTTTTTTTTGTTGTTCAGGGTGCTTGCAGTTCCATGGCCTTCTTGCTCAGTGTTTGTAAACGAGGAAGGGGTGGGGGGAGCCCTCACACAGGTGGAGATCTTGACAGGCTTGCCATGAAACTTCGGCTCCCCCCAGTCCTCCCGTGCTGCCCTATTCGGGCAGCCCCGAACCCGCCTGCCCTTCCCGCACCTCCGCCGGTGCCGGCCGGGCGGCGCGGCCCCGGGGCGCCCGCACGTCACGTCCCCGAGGAGGCGGAGGCTCCTGCCATGTCCTCAGCCTCACGGCAAGGCCAGGCTGCGGCGGGTGGGATCCCGCGGGGTCGCCCCGGGGCTGTCCCCTTCAGCGCGGTGTTGCGCGGGCGCCCAAGCCCGGCCCACGAGGGTCCCAGTGGGGCCGGGGCTCCCCGCGTGGGCAGGGAAAGCTCCACGGCCTCCTCCCTCCGGCCCGGGGCAGCCCTCCTGGCTCCGCCCGGGCCCGCGGACAGGCAGCACTGACCCATGGAAGGCGGCCCGGGGGATGCCGTCCTGGTGCTCAGAGCCCCCTCCCCGCTGCAGACAATGAGGATCTGGGTTCAACTGACTCGTTTGGAGGTGTGTGTGGGTGTAAAGCTGACCCATCTCTCTGTGCAGGACGGGACAAAACCATGTTATTAATGCCCTAGCACTCTCCCTAGAAACTGAGGAGCTGTCAAAGCAAGGAGAGATTAGGGGACCCAAGTACGAGCATCCCTGCACTCGCAGATAAAGGTGTTGCGTCTGTTCTGGGGGAGATATTGAAATTTTTATCTTTATGGTCACGTGACTCATTAAATAATTAATGCAGATAGTCAGGAATGGATCTGTGGCCGTCAGTCCTCACTAGGAGTGATTCTCTCAGAAGTGAAACTCAACTCCTTATTACTGGAGTTTGTTTTTCTTTCTTTTTTTTTTTTTTTTCTTAAAAAAAATACCCACCTGATTTATCTTGAAAGATTCTAAACTTCTTAAGCAAGCAGTAGGGTCTGTGGTGGTAAGTAGGTAGTGTGTATTTCTAGCTTGATGACTTTAATTGTTTGTGCTTGCTTTGTGTGCTGAGCATTTGCTTAACAAGTTTAATATTTAGAAATGTTAAATCTTTGTTTCAGCTGCCTTGTGGTCACATTACGGCTTTTGGTGATTAAGTGTTACCGAAGCAAACACATTTGATAATATTCTAATTCACACTGTGGAAGGCTGGGTGCCACGGTGCAGGAGGACCTGCTTTGTTCAATTTTCCTGGCGTTAATAAATCACCGGCTCTTAATACAGGGCCAAAAAAGCAATGGAAAGGCAGTGAGCATTGTAAAGGAAAAGTCATGGGCGAATTTCTCTATGACTCATTAGTCTGAACGATTTATGTACGAACTTAGAGTGCCGCAATGAATATTAGAGTTTGGGATAACAACAAATTAAAAAAAAAAAAAAGTTAGAGCTTTTTTAAAGTGCTTTACTGCTACTTAGCAACTCTTTCAAGAAGCAGCATAGTTTAAAGGACCGTGGCAGTGTAAAATATGGTAGCGTGACCTAATAGCTCTAAAATAAATAACAGAAAGTCGCTGGCACCATTTTCAGATACACGCTCCATATTTAACACGAGTGGGACAACCGAGTCACGACATGCTTGATCGATGATTATTGCTGTTTGTAACATGACTATTGATTAGGGATCAAAACGGCTAAGGTATGTTTTTGAGCCTAAAATGCCAGGGGGTTCCCCCTGCGCTGAAGGCGAGTGGAGAGAAAGGTAGAGCTAAGGATAACCCCAGGAAGCAGCACCCGGGCTCTGCCATTGCAGATTGAACTTTCCATTTTCTTTTGTGTTTGCCAGTAGATTTTAACAGTCAGCGCTCTCAAATTTATGACACAGCAATAAACAGTTTAGTAGGCTATTACTGCATGATTTTATGTAGACTGGAGTTCAACACCAAATTTAAAATTATTAGCGTAATTATTGAACTACTAAATTAGCAAAGCAAAGTCTCCGCTCGAAAAGTTATCCCAAGATAGACCTAATATTTCCAAGGCTCAGATAACACCCTTTCACAAGAACTGTGTTATTTAATTATTAGCATTTGCATTTACTGACAATTTTAAGATGCACTAGATGGGTTTTATTAGCAAGACTGAATACGGGGGTACACTGTTATATCTGACAAATTCATATATAAAAGTGATTCAGTAAGTGACATGCAAATAATCTGACTGTTGTCTTATTGGACTGTGCGGTGTTGTTTATTTTAGGGGAAAGAAGCGGCCCGATTTTTCCCCCCTCCGTCAATGGCTTTCAGTGTTTTGGTTTTTGGTTTCTGTTTTGTTTGGGTTTTTTTTTTCCCCTTAAAAAAAAAAGCCAAAAAAAAAAATCATTTGGGCCCGATTCTGCTACAGTGAGGTCAACTGTTAGTCTCTTATTGCGCTAGTGGTGGCAGGATTGGGCCCCGAATAACCGTTTGAATAAAAGCCCAACCACAATACTCCCTGCATTTAAACTGGAACACTTTCCGCGTTTTATTCAGCAGAGATGAACACCACGACTTGTGTTTAATGTCTGTTCTTGATTAAATGATCCTAAACAAAGGTTTCCCAGAGGAAAATAAAGCAGACATTCATGTAACAAGAATTTGGAATGACAGTATTTCCAAACACTTGGAGACAGAAGGCATAGTTGTCTACGAGGAAAAAAATTAAAAAAAAATCACACAAAAAAAACCAACCAAAAAAAAAAACCAACAAAAAAAATCAACCGCACGCTTTTATTTCTCAGCTCCCTGTGCTCTTCATCCGGGTGGCAACCCACACTCCGCGAGGGAGCCCGAGCCCGTTCCATCCCTGCCCACCCCTCTCCGGGGCTCTCCCAGCGCACCCGACAAACCATGTATTGCCAATGAAGGCGCAAAATACCTCCCCCTGCACTCCCCGGTAAGGCATTGTTTGTTGCTTGTTTACAGGGAGCCCCGAAAAGAAACCGCTCGGCCGGGGCGGTGGAAGAAGCTGGGAGCGCCTCAGCCCAACCTTGCACAGCTGGAGAAGGTAAGAGTCGGTCAGCGGCCGCTGCTTTTGCGCCGGTGGCTGCTGTAAGAAAGCGATTTGCCTGGTATCTGCATGAAGAACAAGCCTGCTGGAATGAGATTTTGTTGTTGTTGTGATAAATATTTAACCTAGCTGGAATTTTTTTCTGCATTGGCTCTATTCATCTTCCGTGGGTGGTGAATGCGCGTGTCTGGGCAGACAAAGAAGTGTACGGGACCTGAGTGATCGCCATCCTTATAAAGGCATTGGGAACAGGAAGGATGCAAAGTCATCTGAAGAGCGAAGGAGTTAGAGAATTTCTTTGTCCATTCTTAGCTCCTTCCCAAATCAAAGGCGCAAGGCAAGGGAGAGAGGGTTGGAGCCGGTTCGGTGTTGAATGGCTGCTTATCGCGGCTTGTCTGTTCGCCTCCTCCTCGAGGAGTTCCGCAGCCAGTTCTGCAAACGTGGAGTGCATGTGGGGATGTTAGAAAACCTGATTTTTGCCTGCGTGCGTACACCAGAATGGTTCGCGAGTAAATTTCGGGTATTTGTCTGGCCCGGCCTGCTTTGCACTGAACGGAGGTCAGTGTCTGGTGGTTCGGAGTTGTTGGAGTCTTTTATGTGCTTGGTCCTTTGGCAGGAGAAATTAAATGCTTTCCATAGTGACAATTTTTTCATGCCAGCCGCCGAGAGGGGAGGATTACATAGAATTAGCTCAAAATCCTGCTAGATTTACCTGCTTATTTTTGGACGTTGATGTACAATTAGTGTACTTTACTACCTTTTAAAAGCGGCCATAAATTACAGAACTACAAGGGCTCTTTGTGTTGGCTTAATGGGCTGCTTAAATCTTAACTACAAAAAGGCACTGCAAATGTCCATTCACGCCTGTGTTCGGAAATTGAAAGCGAAAATACGGTACGAGGGAACCTTCCTCCAGTGGCATGTACCCACAGCATTGCGTGCAGAGATATTTGGGATTCCTCGACGAATCCAACACTGGCAGACTCTGACTCTGCTGACTCTGAGCAGAACTTCTCACACAAGGGCACAGTCGATAGCTCTACTCTTTTTATCTACTTGGAAATGATCAAAGACCAAGTTTATCTCTATCAGACTCACGGATGTAGGTAAACAGCTCTGCATCCCAGCAGATTTCAAATCTTTCGAGGGAGCGAGGAAATAAGTACTTGTATCATACGGTGATTCCCATTTCATCTCCACATGGGAGTGATAGGCACACCTCTTAACAACTATCATAAGAGTAAACTTGAAACGCAGTAAAAATCCTAAATCTAATTATATCGAAGACAACTTTAAATAGCATTAATGCCAGGAGTGGCTATTGATGCCAGAGTGGGCACAAAGGGTCTCTCTTAATGAAGGCACGTTATGAACTCAGATCTGTTTGTTGTTACTGAGGCTGGAATTTCAGCTCAGCTCGAAGCCATGTGTATAAAGCACAGAAAAATCAGTAGCAGACCTACTGATAAACTCCACATTTTTCTCCTAGAAACAGTGTTTCGGGTCTCCAAATCATCGAGGTAATAAAACACAATGTTGAATGTCCAGGAACAGCAACAAAGCAATAAATAGGGTGGTGAGGGAAACCTAGCGCCTGCAACTCGCAAGATCATTTGAATTTGTTTCTGAAACTTCGTAATCATGCTATTAGAGCAAAGAAAACTTTCTCCAAATTCGGCAGAAGGGAATAATTTTCAGCTGCGATCCAGGACAGTACGAAGTTAGGCAGACTCCCCCCCTCTGCCCTCCCAAAGCACACCCTGTGAAAGGTATTCACAAGTCAAGAAGTTACTTTTCTCAAGAATTAATTAGTTTCCCCACTATATACATGAAGTTAATTGTTAAACAGTAGTTTTAGGATTAACCTGACCATTAATACTAATAAAGATGTTCATAGAAACAGGATTTTGAAGCCAATAGTCACAGCTAGCGTTAAGGCATTTAAGCTGACTTATGGTGGTGATTTATTGCTTTTGTAGTTTCTATTTGCTCAGGACTGTAACTTCTAAAGCCATCTTTCTGCTTTTGACGCAAAGCAGTCGATAACTTTTTACAACAGCCCCAAGACAGGCTTGCTTTACTTTCTTCAGCATCTGCTCCAATCCCCAGTAATTTCAGTTTCATTGTTGCAGAATAACTTCTCTGTATGTTTCTTCTGTGGGATGTAAATGCACCATATTTAAAAGAACCGTGAATCCATCTCGAGCAGATATAGGCCTTGGTTTATGTTAAGTATGAGAGCTATGGAGTTACCACGCGTTCTGATAGTCACAGACTCGGGCATGTCGAGTGTACCTAATGCTTTCTCTTTTTCAAAGGTCTATAGTTTTTATTCCAGTTCTTAGTGAGGGATAATAGATGTATACGCTTAATCACTTCCATATGAAAAATTGCAAATTTTTCTCCTGTTGTAATTTCATGCTGACTTTGCTGCAGTAGCCACTACTATACACTGTTACGAATGGGTTTATGTTCCAGTGGCCCACTTTTACAATCCAGGGAAGCGTATATAAGGCTTGGTCATATCTCTAAAAATCACGTTTAAAAAGAAAACTCCTTCCATTCTGTTCAATGATATGCAGGTGAACCACTTAGAGGGAATATGTAGTTAGCTTCTTTGAACTTATGGGAGATGGTGGAAAGATTTAGGTTGGAGTGTATGCATCATGATGCACAATGCTGGAGTCACAAAACTGGACCAGGAGCACGTTAAAAGAATGAACTGCCTGTTTTGCTTTGATTCCTTCTAGAAAAGTTATGTGAGTGGAGGGTTTCTTTTGTTTGTTTAGCTTATTGTGTCAATAGAACAAGTTAAACAGTCTAACAGGGAAGATGTGATGTGTTCACACACAGGCAAAGCTGCCTGGCTCAGGGGCTGCATACAACTTCGCTCTTCTCTTTTTTTCTTAATTTTTTTCCCCTTAGGCAAAGAGCTCCCCCTCCTCAATTTTTTTTCATCATTAGCAACCTATAATTTTGTGCATCACTCAAACTAGCTGTATAGGAAATGCGTAAGCACAGGTTTAACAGCAAGGTCCCAAAAGATTTTGCAAAATTCAGAGGCACGCCAGTGAAGGAAGGTGTATTCTTCATAGGGTGTTACGAGGACAAAAATCAACTAGCTTCTTAGAAGAGACGGTCTTTTGCCTTTGTCAGGTAATTAAAGGTCTTTTTAGTTTCTACAGGAGCCCTGATGTAGCGAGTGGGAGTTGAGCAAGCCCTGTACAATAGCAGCTGGGGGTGGGGGGAAGGCTGGTAATCGTCCCGTTTAGAAGAGGGCTGGAAATAATAGCATTAAGATTTGGGTTTTCTTCGGGAGTTGCGGAGGATATGCGACGTGGAGCAGAGTGGCGGGCCTGGGGAGCAAATGCCGGTTAATTAGGCTAAGTATCAAAGTGCAGCGTAATCCCATATTATAAGAAGAATTCCGCTTACCTTCCAATGGGCTTTGTGTAAAGAAATATTGGTGTGGGAGGAAAGAGAGTCAAACCAATCTCCCCCCCTCCCCCAGTCATCTGCATCTCTTAGAATTTTTTTTTCTCCTCCCTTAAAACTCTTCTTTAACATATTGGGTTAAGGCTTTAAAAAGCGAAGGCTCGCTCTAAGAAAGCCAGTTCCTTCAATGATTCCCTATTTCAAATAAAAGGATTTAAGTTGACGTATGACCACGTGAGCACATAATACAGCGCATTATTGTGGCATTTGGAGTGGAGACCCGGTCTGGCTCCGTCTGCGATTACGCTTTTCCAGTTTCTGTTCAGAGCAAGCACTGCTTTCTATTATTCTTTTTTTCTCCTGCCCCCATCACCGTCCCCGCAAGAGCTGGCCATTTCGCTGACAGCTTTCGTTCCTTATGGAAAGGTTATTGTCGAGCCGAGAGGACGAAATGCTTCGTTAGAAAGGATGGATTTTATTTTAAGGTATTTCCGTTGATTGTTCATTTATGTGGTGAGTTATTGCTGTTCGAGGCAAAGGTCAGTAGCAGAGGCTGGAGTGAGTGCGTGTGTGTGCGTGCGGGTGTGTGTGCACCCGGACCCAGGCTGCTTCCCCCTTTGTTTCAATTTGCTGCGGTAAATATTCAACTCTACCCTCGCAGCGAGCAGAGCAGGGAGAGTTTGCTTCTTTATTTATTTTTCTCCATAGAGATCCCACACTGCTGTTGATGGCCAGCTGCCTCTGCTCCAGCCCCTCGATTGCCATCTTATCATTATTTATGACCGGCTAGAGATCGGAAGCCTCCTTTATTGTCATGTTTGAAAATTTCTCCCTTAATTTTATTCTATTATTTTATTTGTGTGTTTTTGTGTTTATTTATTTATGTATTTGGGCAAGTCGGAGAAAACTATGCGGGGGGTGTATGTGATGCTCCTCGGTCGGGGTCGTGCTCGAGTGTGCGGCGGCGGTTGTTGTTTTATGGGTGTTTGTTCGGCCGCTGCCGCTCGGTAAATCGATGACTGTGCGATCGTGCTGCCATTTTATTTATGATGCTTTAGTGGTACTTTGTTTACTGTGAGCGGAGCGCTGCATGGGCGCTCAGCAATATGGCAAAGCTTCTCCTTCCCAAATGTGCCAAGGGGCTCCTCTTTATTTCTCCGCGGTGAAAAGGAACAAGCCAGCCACGGCTTCTAACAATAAATCAACCTTGGAAATGTGCGAGTTTATTCTATCTCTATGAAAGGGGATCTGGAAAGAGAGAATAAAAAGGAGAGGACTGGGAAGTACCTTCTAGGAGAACCTAAATTCATATCCATCCCGTCGTTTACACAAATATAGCTATATCTGTATATATAAATATGTGAGTATTTGCATATACTTATAAATATGAAGGCGTATATATATATATGAAGAATGCGCTTTAAATGACAAAAAAGAAAGATTATTTGGCTATCCAAGGAGGGCAAAATGCTATATGAAATCATATTTCCCCGGTGTGCCCCGGCTTTGGGAAAGGTTGGAGCACTGGGGCTGGCTTTCCTCCACATCTCTCGCCTATTCCTGTTGTACTATTTTGTGTCCAGTTACTCGGTGTTTTTAATTGCTCGTCTTCTAAGCGGTCAGAAAGGGAAGGAAAGAAGAAAAGCGAACGATGATAAAATCTCTGCTGAAAACAACAACAACAAAAGGTTATTTCCACTCGGAGCTGCTTGCGGCCGTTCTGCAGAGATCTGCAGGGTGATGTTTGGGATGGTCTCACGTTTTCCTGTTCTTTAAAGCTGCTCTCAAAGCAGAACTGACCCTAATAAGTTATATTTCCCCTTCTCGCCATACTGAAGCACGTTGTCCTTTCTTAGACCCGGCGTCTCTCTCTCTTCAGCGAGGGGAGGAGAGCTGTTTCACTCCTAGCTGTGTGTCTAAAAGCCAAGGCTGGCTTTACCGTATTTTGAAATGGGCCAAAACGCGCCTCAAAAATAAAGTGCGAGCTTTAATTGCAGCTAAATTACTTGGCAGCGTTTCCTCTGATTTATGGCCCAGTTCGGATGCATATTGACCCAGTTAAAACACTCATAAATAATACAGTCCTTCTCTAGAGCAAAAGAAAGCAAGAAGAGTTCTGGGGGAGAGGGGGATTTCGGTGAGTTGTGTAAATAACTTCAGTCTGTTGAGCAAATAGCGAAGGGTGCGTTGCCTCTCTAGTGTTAGAAAATATAAACAACAATTTAGATTGACCACGACTCGCTTCGATTGTCCAGTCCTTCTCTAATTCAGCTGATATCCCCTCCTAAATCTCTAACGACTTGGACAGGCACCAGTTCCAGAACTGCCCCCCTTCTCCAGCAACTCTCTACCTTGCTATTTCATCTTTAAGAGATCCCCCCCAAACCAGCTTTGAACTATGGTGCTACCTGCTTCCATTTCGGGGCATCCAAGGACAAGGCGCTTTACAGGCATTATTTTATTCGGAAAATAGTAACTCCGGGGAGGGGAGGGGGAGACAGGAGGGAGTCCCGCAGAGTGGGTCTCTTCGGGGAGAAAAGGCAGCTCATTTCTGACCCAGGAATCAGCCCCAAACGCCGCCCGTCCCTCCCCGAGCTAAGCCCTATCTCTCTCCACGGAATGAAGCAGAAAGAAAATATTCGGCCTCTGGGAGGGAAAGACAGATAAAAACAGCGGGGATTTGTGCGTTGGAACACTTATTCTACATCATCGGAGACATAAAAAAAATAATCATCTTCTCATGTTTAAAATTACCTCTTTGGGGAGAGAGGGGGCGTGGGGAAACAGGACTAATAGGAGAATCCTCGCAAAATACTCTTTGCAGGCAGTAAGACGAATGAAGGAAACACTACAATATTCCTATGAACCCTTTCGGTTCTCACGATTAAAGTCCTTGCAAATCTTTTCATTTTTAAAAAGACCTTCCCGCCACTCCCCTTCTCCTCTCTTAAATACAGACACGTAGTCAGAATATCCCGCTGGAGATGGCTCCCAAGTTGAAACGTGCTCCTCGGAAAAGCTCTCGTAGCTTTCGGCGGGGCTCCCCAAACCAGCAGGCTACCCCGTGTCCGCAGGTTTCGGCAGTCCCCATCTTTCTCTCCCAGTCCAAATCCTCCTCGCCAGTCCGAGGGGCTCCGTCGGGGCGCAGCGCTGCCTCTCGCTATTTGGCCGGGCAAGTGGGCGAATGGCAGATCAGCAGTTTCAGAAGAAAGTGTGGGGTTGATTATTGACTAAAAAGACTTTTTTTTCTTCCGATGCAACATTCATGGGATTGTTTGAAGCAAAACGCGTACGCGGGATTTTTGCCTCTCCTCTCCTCCTACGCTGGCCGCTTCCCCTTTCATGTGGTGCCTTCTCACTTATGCCATAAGGAGCAAGTGTTTTCTGTTTTAGTGCTCTGTTTACAGCTTTGGTGCACGAAGTCATAAATCTTGCATAGCCATAAATGACAAAAACCATTGGTATGCGTAAGAGGCCACCCCAGCCTTATAGTGCTTTTTATTTCTCGCTTCCCCCTGGCTTTGTTTGTGTTTAAAGATGACGCCGGGCTCCCTCGTGCTTTAAACGGACTGGTTACATTTGTAATGCCTTAATTAACGAAGTAATGTCAAATTTACACCTAGGTTTTATTCGGAGGTTCCGCTTAATGCAGAACGCAGAGCCCCGTTAACGTCTGCCAGACCGGCAGGGTCTGAAACTTTGTTTAAGTTCTCGTTTGCACGGTCGCTGCCGTGTTTCTGTTGCAGGAAACTGGGGGGACTCCGCCACCCCCAAAACCCGTGGCGCTGAAGAAAGAGGCGAGGGCCTTCCCCACCTCTGCCGCGGAAAGAAGGCGAAGGCGAGCTGTGAGGCTCCGGGCCCGCATCCACGCGGGGCTGACGCCCACACGTCCCCACGGGGGGCTGCGGGCACCCCGACCCGTCTGTGCAGCACATGTGTGTGCGTGAGCGCCTCTGTGCCCGTCCCAGGCGCTGGGGATATTTGGGGGGGAGGGACGGGACAGGGGGGTGTCTGTGTGTACATCTGTGTGTGTGTGCGCTCACGCATGCATGAGTTAATAATTAGTAACTCTAATGATTTCCAGCGTGGCTCTGAAAGCATCGCCCAGAGCGGGGATCCTGGTGGGCTTCGGTTGGCTCTCCGGACCCAGCCTCGGCTCTCCGGGCTTTGCTCCCCTCCCCGGGACTCAGCCAGGGCTGTGCGGGGCTCCTGGCCGTGAGGAGCGGCAGAGGGGCTATTCTGCAGCCACCCCCCAAGCCCACCGATAAGAGGGACAAACTCAAGGCCCCCCAGCAGCACCCCGGAGGCTGGTGAGAGCGACCCTTTGTGAGAGCCGTTTGTCTTCATTAGCATAATTTTCCTGGACTTTGGTGACGCCCGGGTGCGGGGGGGGCCGCACTCCTTCACTGCCGCGCTCCTCCGCTCCCTCCCCAGCCCCCACCCTGCCCTAGGCTTCCCCAGGCGGCCGCCTTTCTTTCTTCCTTCCTTTTTTTTTTTTTTTTAATTTTTTTTCTTTTTTTTTCCCTCCACTCCCCCCCTCCCCTCCACCCTTTCTCCTTCCCTCTCTCTCTTTCCTTTCCCGGAGCAGCCCTGGGAAACATCCCCGTCCTCCGTGCCCCGCGCAGGGGGAGGCCGGTACGCCGGGGACCGGCTCGGGGTAGGGTGGGCAGCCTCCAGCGCCAGGGGAGCGGGGAAGGCGGGTGTCCGGAGCAACCGTCCCCATCCGTGCGGGGCAGGGCTCGTCCCGGGTGCGCAGTAATTGAGCCGGTGCCCACCCCGCGGCCACAGGGATCAGGCTGAGGCAGACAGCCCCTGCTCCCTGGGTTGTGTCGCCTCCAAAAAAAAAAAAAAAAAAAGAGAGAGAGAGAGAGAGCATGCTGGCTTCCGCCTCAGTCGTCAGAAGTTAAGGTAAGCAGGCCACAAATACGCTGCTATCAGTCGTGAATGGCGGAGTTTATGTCCCAGTGATTTATGACCGTAGACTTAAATGTCGGTTCAAGAAGAGTTCACAAGCTGGGGCTTCCTTCCAGGCAGTGACTGATACCCTTACACTTCATGTTCAGGCAGCTCTCTCTGCTCTTTTCCTCCCACCCCCCCACCTTCTCTCAACTTCATCTTTATCTTTCAGGAAATCTTTCAGGGGGGCTGCGCGATTTTTCGTCCTAGAGTCAGAGTTCGGGGCTCGGCTGAGAGTTACAGGGCAAAGATCTGGTGTGCTTGGGAGGAGGGGGAAACGGAGGGAAGGAGAGGATAGGAGAGAGCTGAAGTGGGGAGTGAAAGAAAGCAAGCGAATTGCCTTCCCCAAGCAACTTTCATCTGCTGTCTCTGGGCCGTTTGGGTGGGGGGACAGAAGCTGGTAAATGGCAGAGCTGTGTATTGCACAAACGGAGACGAAGCCGATAAACCGGGCATTGGAAAAATCGGGGACCAATCTGTGTTTGTGAGACCTGGCCTTTTGTATTCGAGGGGGAGAGGAAAACTCTTCCCCTCCCAGGCACCGGCTGGGGTGGTAAATCCACCCCCACCCTTGCTCCCCTCTCCCGTTAGGACGCTATTATTATCGTGATCGTTGTCGCTCTTAATCTCGCTATTCCCGCTTTCTCCAGGAATGACCAGGCTCTCCTCAGGTTACCCCCGCTTCTCCATAACTTTGTAGGAAGTGATTAACTTGGCGAAGCCAAACGCAGGATCTGATTTTTTTTTTTACTTGCTGGCAGGCGGCCGAAACTTCAATAATATTTTTACTTCCGAGTAAAGTTGTCTATTGTCTGCGGGCCAGCAGCTGCGGGAGCATCCCCACTCCGCACTACCCGTCCTGCCTGCGCCTCAAAACTTCCTAGCGGCCGAGGGAAGGCGAAATATTTGATGTCGCGATCATGAAAGGCGGGTGTCTCTGTAAAATCACCGCTGGCTGATTATTTCCTCCTTCTCCTCTGGTAGTGGTGTCTATATTCTCTCTTTCAAAGGAATTGAGAAAAATCACACCAGGCCTAGATAGCATCGGGAAGGAGAGGTGAGGAACTGGAAATTGTGTGCGCGCCTCAGATCTCCATCGCCTTATTAGCTTAATAGCATCCAAAGAGCTTGATTAGTGCAATAACAGGATAGCCGCTCTTCTGTAGGTGTATTGCCTTAATTTTGTTACGATCTAACAAAAGGAGTACTGTTTTCTAAGAACCTGTATAACTTGAAAGGCGTAGAATGAGCTCGTTTGGTGCATATGTTGTGTAAGGCTTTTCGCCCCTAAGCATTTGTCCTCGTTAGATGTTTGGGGGGGGGAATATCCAGCTGCTTAAGTACAGGGAAAGTGGTAAAAGAAAAGAGAGGCTCTTCTGATCTGAAAAGACGTGGTTATTTACCAGTAAGAGGGTAGGGGACGGTGAGGAACACACTTCAATTTCTGAGAACAATGTGAGTGCGTGTGGAAACAGCTCCTAGATCGGAGGTTACGCACAGGTCTTCTCTCATTAATACGGGTGATTCTTTAATTGGTTATTTTCAAGCAGGTGACCAGTAGACTTTAATCTGGGGAGAGAGGGGGGGTTGTGTGGAGGGGGGGAAATCCCAGAAAGAAAGGAGGATGGGTGACCAAAAAAAAAAAAAACGGGGAGCGGAGGAGGGGGGGGCGGGGAAGGGATTCGCCCGGGCAGGAGAAGCATTCTCTGGATTTGTGTCCACCCTCTCCCCAGCCAAGTGACCCTCATACATCAAATTACATAGCAGTTTCCAAGACAGAACCTATTATCGCTAAGTTGGAAGGAAAGTTCAAGCCGTGGTCATGGAGATGAACGCTGGTTTTTCAGGTTCCTGGTGTTTTTTTCCCCCAATCCATCATGTTTTAACAGGTAGGATCTGGCTGATTCCACGAAAAGTTAGTGTCTTGAAAATAACTGCTGGGAAAAAAAAAACAACCACGGGCGAAGCTCCCAACTTGCCCCTGCTGGCCTCGCAGAACGGGCTTTGTGCGGCGGCGGGTGCAGTTAAGGCTCCAGACCCAGTCACGAGTGGGAGGAGGGCTCGAGCACTCCGGGGCCGAGAGGGAGCCGCTGCGGGCGTCGGTCGGGGCTCGCCCGTGCAGAAACCGCCGCTGCCGGGGTGCGTGACCTGGCCGTTTCGGGTTGGGGTGCGAGCACGGAGGGGAGAAGGTGCTTTGTTTATTTTCCTATCGAGCGTTTCATAGACAAGCTAAAATCCATCACTTGGAATCGGAGTGTTTACATATCCCTGCCTAGGGAACCTTTCCACCCCTCTCCTGCCCCCTGCCACACGTAGACAGGAACAATCTCATGTATTTCTTTGAAGTTGTATAGAGAGTCGTAACCAGGAGAGAAAGGCTAAAAATAAAACGACATTGGTTACAGGAGAGAGTTTGATCTTAGAGTTGGAATGAAGTAAGAGCCCACCCCCTACCCATTACTGATTCCTCGATCACCCTTATCTCAGCGACCAGTATTAGAACAGCCTCTTGGTGATAAACGATCAAACCCCCTTGCTCTATTTCTTAAGAAGAAATAAATAAATAAATAAACAAACAAATAAATAAATAAATAACCCTAGAAAGCCCATATCCCGGTGCAGCAAAGCACATATTTGTAGCTGCCAGTAAATGCTCTGCGCCTGAGGCCAAGTCATGCTGCTAAATATTGCTGACCACTTTTTCTTTTATGGCTTTCATGTCACTTAGCTATTGAAAGTAAGATGGATTTGTACCATTTCTTCACCCTGCTCTGCTCTCCCCACACCCCAGGTCTGCCTGGAGAGGCCATTGGAGGAAGAACGCCACGTGACAGAGGGGTGCCAATGTTATTCTCCAAGGGTGTCAAGACCCTGTCAGTTTGTGAAATAAATATTGGGAAACAACGAAATGCAAAAAGCGACCTACTACGACAGCTCTGCAATCTATGGTGCCTACCCCTACCAAGGAGCAAATGGTTTCACTTATAATGCGAGTCAGCAGCAATATCCTCCATCTTCATCACTTGTGGAAACTGAGTACCACCGCCCTGCGTGCTCTCTCCAGTCCCCTGGCAGCTCTGTGTCCC
Source organism: Lepidothrix coronata (assembly GCF_001604755.1). Taxonomy (NCBI): domain Eukaryota; kingdom Metazoa; phylum Chordata; class Aves; order Passeriformes; family Pipridae; genus Lepidothrix; species Lepidothrix coronata. Next base: position 136,248 of record NW_016690474.1, read on the forward strand.
ACCACAAGGCCAATGACATCAGTGAGAGTTGCATGAGGACCCTCCCCAGCCAGCCGCTCCAGCCTCCTGGCCTCACTGACCCACAGGCTCCACCGCAGCCACCTCCAGCCCAGCAGGCACAACCTCCACCTCCATCCTCCACCTCACCATCTCAAAATGCCAGCAGCAACCCTGCCCCAGCCAACCCCACCAAGAGCCCAGCTCTTAACTCACCCACCGTGTCCAAACAGATATTCCCGTGGATGAAAGAGTCTCGGCAAAACACAAAGCAAAAAACCAGCAGTTCCAGTTCAGGTACGAAACATGCTCCCCCTCTCCCTGGGTACCCCTTGGCTGGCTATGCATCCAGTAGGGAGGAGGGCTGTCTCTACCCATCTTCACTTCAGGGAAGGGAGGGCGGGGGCTTTTTTGCTCTCTGAGTTGACTGCCTTAAGCTTTTGGAAAGGGGTTGCTATCAGTCGGCTTATTCACTGAGGGGAGTCAGTGAACAAATCACCCCATGCAAAACTTTTCCAGCCTTGCAGAATAGGTCTGAATTGACTTTGCTTCCTAAGTGGCTGAACCACTTGTGCCCTCCTGCATCCATCGCATTTCCTAGGTAATCCCCCCTCCAGTAAATCATGTCAGTGTGGAGCAGCCCAGGCCTTAAGCCAGAGACTTGTCCCGAGTACTTTGTTGGCATGGTGCTGTTAGATTAATAAGACAGTGACCTATCTCTGCTGAAGTGTAACGGGAATAAAATAGCTCATAATCACATCCAGGCAGGATCAATGCCCTGCATGCAGTCAGAACCTCTTCCTATTTTAATAAGCTGATTGGCAAAGTTACAAGCCTGGTAAACAGAAATCATTCTGGAGTGCCATAAACTTCAGCCCATAAAACATTATTTGAGGGATGAAAGTGTATATCAATGCTTTTATTACTGAAGGAAACCTAAATTGATAACACCAGTGCTAACTCTAATGCCCAGGAGTTGGGTTTATTCTGACTTCTTCCTCTTTTTCACTGAAGTGTGCCTTGGAAAGAGAGTCCAAAACTTTAGCAATGGTCTTTGCCAGTCTGCTTTTTAAAGTCATGGTAACACTGCTGTTTACAGCCTTCCATATCATGTATTTATTTTATTAAAAAGCAGTAAAGTTTCAGTATATCTATATGCCTATCTGCAAGCCTAGCCACTGTAGGATACTTCCCAATCACTACCATATGTTTATGCCATACCATAGACATGATAAAAACACTATACTGTCAATTCTATGTTTTTATGTTAAAATTTTATACCGTAGATACCCAATTTTCAGGCATTTCTAGCTTATATGTATATATATATATATATATCTGAAATGGTATATTAAATGGTTTTCAGAAAAAGAGAGCTTCAGGTCTTTGCAGCAATGGAGAACAGCTAGTTCTTGAAGACTCTGATCACACTATGCTAGCAGAGCCATAGGTTCACCTTCAGACTTTCTAAACCTCACTGTATTTCCCTAAACCTTTCCTGCTCCTTTATGCCAAGTTCAAGATATGTTGCATGTTGTCATTCTTAAAGGAAGCAAGTGTAGTCATATAGTGACACTAATGAGGTGAAGGAAGTCTTTTGATGCTTGTTGCTTGGCACGATTGAGCTCATGCCATGGGGGAGAACTCGTTGCACACATGGGCATCCATCTTGTGCTTGAGAGCTGGACTCCGCCGGTGCTGGTGGTGTTGGCCATTTTCTCATGTTGCCATGTCTAGGTTTGCCATGCTGATTGTGTTCTTTGTGTGATTTACATAGGTGAGAGTTGTGCTGGTGATAAAAGCCCTCCGGGGCAAGCCTCCTCTAAGCGAGCCCGTACAGCTTACACAAGTGCCCAGCTGGTAGAACTGGAAAAGGAGTTCCACTTCAATAGGTACCTTTGCAGGCCACGAAGGGTAGAAATGGCTAATTTGCTCAATCTCACCGAAAGACAGATCAAAATCTGGTTTCAAAACCGCAGAATGAAATACAAAAAGGATCAAAAGGGCAAGGGCATGATGACCTCTTCAGGAGGACAGTCCCCAAGCAGAAGCCCTGTCCCTCCAGCTGCTGGGGGATATCTAAACTCTATGCATTCTTTAGTAAACAGCGTCCCCTACGAGCCCCAGTCGCCTCCACCATTTAACAAGCCTCATCAAAACACCTATGGGATCCCTGCATCGTATACCACTCCTCTTAATAATTGCCCACCTCCTCAAAAGAGATACACGGGAACGGCAGCTGTGACACCCGAATACGATACTCATCCTCTTCAAGGCAACGGTTATGGGAATCCACATATACAGGGAAGCCCCGTCTATGTAGGGGGCAACTACGTGGAGACCATGACCAATTCTGGGCCTTCCATCTTTGGTCTAACTCATCTCCCTCATCCTCCCTCTGCCAACATGGACTACAGCGGGGCTGGGCCAATGGGCAACAATCACCACCATGGACCTTGTGATCCACATCCAACATACACAGACCTTACTGCTCACCATCCTTCTCAGGGAAGAATTCAGGAAGCGCCCAAACTCACCCATCTGTAAGAGACAGGAGTCACTAAGTGGAACGCCAAGCCCCCAAGTTTTGGAAAGTACTCATCCCTTCCCTTCTCTTTCTCCTCCCCCCATCATGTGCCCTCCCCTCCCCTTCTTGTTTCTTTTGTTCATTTTGGTTTGGTTTGTTTACTTTCGTAAAAGCGTTTTCTAGTTTATGTGACGTAGCAATATTTGTTGCTTGAATTGCTCTATAGTTTCACTAGTGGATATTTATCTTCTTGAACTGTAGCCTTGTGTCTCACTTTGGGAGTATGCAGAGGCTTTATACTTTACCTTCTACACTTTTATCAAAACAGGGTATATGAACAAATTTTCTATAAAAGGAATTCTTAAATGTGAATTTGTTCGTACATGATTGATCCCACGGGGAAGCAATTTTTTTTATTGCACTTCTTTTAAATAGCAAGAAAGACATCACAAGCGCTTGGACAGGGCCTCCCTGGACAATTATTGATACGTGTAAGTCTTTCAATGTGTGTATGCTGGTGAACATTCAGATTTATTTATATTTTTTTTTGCAAACATTGAATAATCTAAGTGTTTAAAATTTTATTTATCCCCATTTGTTCATATTTATATATATATAAAAAAAATCTGTACCCTGAATATTCAGGCGGTATTTACCTGGCCATATGTTAGATGGCATATCGGCACGTGTTGGAAATATCATTTGAAAGGAAACTAGTAGCTCCTTTTATTAAAAATGGTGATAACGATGATGATGATGATGCAATAAAATCTGGGAAAAAAGATCACGGTTTGAATACTTTATGCTTGTGACATCCAGCTAGGTGAAAAGCGTGTGAAGCTGAAAAGGCTAGATTTGTTTTGAAAGTTATACATTCCTTGCTGCTCACGTTCTGGAAAAAAAAATAAAGTTTTTATTCTGAATAAGAAAGAGTTAAGAACATGTTCTTCACAGCTCAGGGGAAGGGAGAGCCCTTCATGACGTGGGGAGATAGGAAACTCGCCTGTAAACTCACACGAGGATCTCATCGCCCACCCGAAAGGCCCCGCGACTCCTTTACAGCATTTCTTAGGCATGGAGAGAGAGTTTTCTTTTCCTCTCCCTTTTCCCTCTATGTTCCTCTCTTTTTTTTTCCTTTCCTTCAGCGGTGCTTCAGGGCCCGTGGCTGCTGTCTCCTCCCGCACCCGCTGCGCGGTGCCCGCCCGGCGCGGAGGGCAGGCGGGCGCGGATCGCCCCCTCCCCGCGGGGTCTGAGGGGGGACCGGCGGCGGAGCAGCGCGAGGAGGCCAGCGGGGGTGTGTGCGTGTATGTGTGTACAAGGGTGTGTGTGAAGCACATGGGAGCAGAGCTCAGGATAAAACTCTGCGTGGGTGCTGGCGCGGAGGGGTCGCCTTGTCCCTGGGCTGGCCCGCTGTGGAAAGAGGGGAGCCGGGAGCCGGGGCTCCGGAGCCCCACCAGCACTGGGGAGCAGTGGTGGTAGAGAAGGGTCCGACCGAACCGCGAATGCGGCTGGGGCGTGGATGTGCTCTCTGCTACTCCTTCCACCCGCCATCCCCGCCGTCGTTTTTTCCTTTTCCTTTAAGAAGTGGATTTTTCCTTTTACCTTTTTTTTTTATATATAAATAATTAGTATTTTTATTATTTTATTTGGAGCTTGTTTCATTCTTTCTGAGCCGTCTTTCCTCCCACCGTAGCCTGAAGCTGTGGGGGAGGGGAGCCTTGTGTTCCCTTTCTTCCCTCGTGGGGGTGTGGATGTGTGTGCGTGTGTGTTTGTATCGCAGGAGGGGGACACTGTACTGTAGAAGGGCGACTGTCCCGGCCCCAAACGGGCACCCGTAGGGGTCTCAGGTCCGAATCAGCTCGAGGTAGAAGGGAGAAACCCACAAGCTTGTGTTTAAATCCCATTTTTCTTCCTTTCAGGCGAAATGTCCATAATTTTCAGATTGAAACTTGAAAGATAAATCAAAACGGACCTTAATATACTAGGTAAAATACACCCCTGAATGTTTATAAAGACATATTCCTATGCTATGTAGATAATAATGCACGCTGTTCACCATCTGTATCTCTTAGAGCACAGAAAAAAAATGTCGCCATTTTGGTCTCATACTGAAATATTATTAATCTTTGGGCTTTATCTTGTTCCCAGAACCATCCTTGCCTGATGCTGAAACATTGTCATGCATCCGTGAATCTATACAGAGCTTTTCTGCATAAATAGATAAAGCGTGCTCAGTCAAAGAAAAGAACAGCAAATAGATTTATACCGTGCTGTTTATTGTATATGTAGACGTGTAACCGTGGAAAGAAAGGCTATGCAGGCTGATATTTTTCATTGAAAACTGATTACTACCCAATACAGACCAAAGACTGATTATTATTTTTGTAGGCGAAGGAAGCATTTTTGCCACATTGCAAGACATTGCTCGTTTCAAAGGAGCGCCCGTACAAAATTCAAGCCGCCCCCCCACCTCTCGGATCAGTTAGGTTAGATACAACAAAAGGTAACGGTACACTCACGATACTTACTGCGTGGTTCCTTTAGCACCACGAGTTACATTAAGGAAAATGCTCAAAAAGAAGGAATTTGGCGTTTTACTCCCCCCCACTCGAAGAAAGAAAAATACAGGCGATTTTGTCCCCTTCTTTCCATAAACAGTATTAAATCCCTTCTTCGGACCCTGTAGGTTGCACATAAGAATTTGTAATTTCGCTTTTAAGATTCGCCCGATTAAAAGATCCCCCTGGAGGCAGCAGTAATTGATTTCCCCAAGAATTTTGCGTCCTCTCGCCAAAGGTTTTGTTCCAGGTGGTTTTTGTATTAGACTAACCACAAGAAACAAATGTGCAGAATAGAGACACCCACACAGGTTTTACTCACAAAGCCTGGTTAAAGTCCAAACCTCTTTCTTTATTATTTGTCATCCTGCTGTTAATCCCAATATTTTCCAGAGGGGAAAAAAATTAAAGAAAAGAAAAAGAAAAACCCGACCCCAGCGTAGGCACCAAGAAGCAAAATAAAATTGGACTTTCCCCAGCAACTCAGTCCTCTGCCAGCATATTTTAAAAGCAGCTTTTTGTCTTGTTTACTTGCGTTTCTTGCTCTGCCTCTTTTCTCGGCCACATTTGATCTTGGAAAGACCAAGAAGCTTTAAATGTGTTCTTAAGGGCCAGTAAGCTGTCAAACCTTTTGGCGGCCAAGATTGATCGCGCACAGACACCACCAGAGCTTTGTTTGGACTAAAAGCAAGAAAATTAAACCCCTTGCATTTTCCAACAGCATCGATATTTGTAAGTCATCCCTTTTGAGGGATTAAATGACAAGTCTCGTTCTATATTTTATTTAAACAAGCAACCACCAAAAAGCCCATTTAAAGCCTCCCGGCCCCTCCCCTCCCCCCTCTCTCCAATGCCTTCGGAGATATGCTACATCTTGTGGGTGCATTAACTTAAAACCTATTTTTTTAAATGCACTTCGTGCAGACTGGACGCAGACCGAACCGCTGAGTGCTCGGGGTCTTGTTTTCTCTTTCCTCTCCCCCCCCGCCTTTTTTTTTTTTTTCCTCAGTAATTACGAAGACGGTTGCCGACCCGTTTGGCAACTCCGAAAATAAAGCGAGACGGCACCTCATCGCGCTGGCTATCGTTCCTGGCTCCTGGAGGACGCGGAGAGCGACTCGGAAGCGACTTCCCCTCGGCCCCCGGCGCACCCAACCCTGCTGGGCACTCTGGGCTCCGCGGGAAAGCAAGTCCCGTCCAGGCTGCCCAGGGCGGCTGTGACCATAGGATTCAGCGGGTTGGTGACTGTGGCCATCATTGTCATCGCTCTTCCTCTCACTTCGGTCTGGTTGGAAAACTGTGCCCAAAGCATCCAAATTCGGGACTTGCCTCGACCTGGCAGGGGCGACTGGAGACGGCGGCGGCGAGAGCCAAGCGTCGGAAGCGAGTGCCGTGTCTTAAGTCATAACCCCGCAGCGTTTTCGCCCTGCCTGGCCCCGTGAAAACAAACCCGCTACCAGCCCATATATTTCCTGGTAATCGAAAATACTCACCAGACCCAGCCTACTACGGTTATTAAGCAAATTATGCCAGCAGCCGGGAGTATCGTTTGCAAGCTAAGGCACGGGATACATATTTTTTTTTTAAGAGGCAACAGCCAGACACGTTTGCAGCCTCGCCATTTGGCTCACCCAGAGAGGTTCTCCTAGAGTTATGTTTTACGGTCCAATCCCGGGAAGCCAACTGGAGAAGGGAAGTCATGAAGCACCGGGGCTGCTGCCTATATGACTCTTCCCCTAGGAGCAAGGTTGCTGAGGAAGATCCTGATAAACACTGGCTCAGCACCGGCGAGGAATTGTTCTCCGTACTGTACCCCCGTTAGCCACCAAAGAAGAAAAAAAAAATAAAAAAAGAAGGAAAAAAGGAGGGAAAAAAAAAAGAAAGGGAAAAATCAAGAAAACAAAAAGAAAAAAAAAGGAAAAAAGAAAATAAATAAAAAGGAGTCCATCGAGGCTGAGTAGGGAAGGAGAACGGGAAGGAGAAACTAGTTTTGGAGGAAGTGCTATTCCTAGGAAAAAATCAGGACCCTCTGCTTCCCACTCCTGCCTGGATGTAACTTCTTATGCGGGGGCCTGACGGTGTCAAAACTTTAAAGATTAATGGATTACTTTGTTAATGACTCAAGGCGTCAGATTGAGGTGCTTAAATGATTTGTGAGGTGCAAAGCGTTTTCCTGACAGTCCCAAACAATGAGAGAAGAGTGTGCGGGTGGATGCGAGGGAGGCTGCAGGACAAGCAGCCACACACACACACACACACACACTCGCGCACACACACACACACTCACAGCCTCTCACACAAATATATCCACGCACATGCACCCTCCCCCCACCCCCGATCACTTCAGATTAGGACGCCAAGGGGATAGATACTCGACATATCATTTCCCTCTTTAAAAAAAGTGTAAATAAAGCCTTTCTGGCCCCCAATGAGGCGTTCCTTCCCGACTTTTTTGGATCAATCAAACAGACAGTGGCTTCTTTTGATTAAAGCCCAAATTGTCATTGGGCAGAGGCAATCATGTGACAGCCAATTCGGTCCAATTTCAACCTTGTCTCCATGAATTCAATAGTTTAATAGTAGCACGGTCCCCATACGGCTGTAATCAGTGAATTAGAAAAAAAACACCCCACCAGCGATCTTCTATGCTATATTTTTTTCTCCTCTCTCTCCTTTTTCTTGGGCCTTCCCCCCCCGAGCCCCCTGAATCCGAGGGAACTTTTTCTCCGCGGGGGCTGCCAGTTGAAGGCCATGAATTTCGCATTTGAGCGAGAGATCGGTTTTATCAATAGCCAGCCATCGCTTGCTGAGTGCCTGACATCTTTTCCCCCTGTCGGTGATACATTTCAAAGTTCATCAATCAAGAACTCGACGCTTTCACACTCGACACTGATTCCTCCTCCTTTCGAGCAGACCATCCCCAGCCTGAACCCCGGCAGCCACCCTCGCCACAGCGGCGGCGGTCGCCCCAAGGCGAGCCCCCGCGGCCGCAGCGGCAGCCCGGGCCCCGCCGGCGCCCCGCCACCCCCGGAGTACCCCTGGATGAAAGAGAAAAAGGCGTCCAAGCGATCCGCGCTGCCGCCCGCCTCGGCCTCCGCCTCAGCCGCTGGACCTGCCTGCCTCAGCCACAAAGGTCAGTCCAAAGACGTGCCGCCGGCCCCGCCGGGCCGCTATTTCGGCTCCCCGCATCCCCCTGGCTTCGCGGGGGGACGAGAAGGAGGGCGGGCGGCGGGAAGGACGGAGCTGGCGGTGATCGCTGGAAACCCAAACTTTCCCCAAACTTGCTTAATGCGGGATGATTTATTTGAGTTGGAGCTGACCTCTCTTGTCTCGCCGTCCTAGAGTTAGGATATTTGACAGTAATGAAGAGTGATAGATTGCTCCCGCTCAGCTAAGCAGCTGATGCATTAATTATAAATTGCGGTATGGCTAATATAAAGTTTGCTCTGGTGTGGGGAGGTTGGGGAGCTGGAGGCAGCGATTTGGCAGAGGTGGCCGAGGGGCACGCAGCACAGGGCGCTCAGCAGTGCAACACAATGGGTTTACTGCATCCAAAGGCGGCCATTTTGTTGCAGTTGCTATTTTATGCTATATGGACATATAGATATAGACACATACATGCAGAGAAAGCACTCCCGCCCACCCCCCCGGGGATGCGATGTGCTCGGGTGCTGAAATTCAATCCGTGCATTTATCTGTTTTGTGTGTGCGTCCGTGCGTTTTTGCTTTTGCTGTTCTGGCGGTGATGCTTTGGGGTGCGTGTGGTGGTGGTGTTTTTCTTTTTTTTTTTTTTTTTCTTTTTTTAACAGACCCCCTTGAAATCCCCGATAGCGGTAGCGGTGGATCTAGGCGCCTGAGGACGGCTTACACCAACACCCAGCTTTTGGAGCTAGAGAAAGAATTTCATTTCAACAAGTATCTCTGTAGACCAAGGAGGGTTGAGATTGCAGCCTTGCTGGATCTGACTGAGAGACAAGTCAAAGTCTGGTTCCAGAACAGGAGGATGAAGCACAAGAGACAAACCCAGTGCAAGGAGAACCAAAACGGCGAGGGGAAATTTAAGAGCCTAGAGGACCCCGAAAAAGCAGTGGAAGAGGAGGAGGAGGAAGAGGAGAAATCCCTCTTCGAGCAAGCCCTTAGCAACGTCTCCGGTGCTCTCTTGGAGCGGGAAGGCTACACTTTCCAGCAGAATGCCCTCTCCCAGCAGCAGGCGCAGAATGCGCACAATGGCGAATCCCAAACTTTCCCCGTTTCGCCTTTAACGAGCAATGAGAAAAATCTGAAACATTTTCAACATCAGTCACCCACTGTTCAAAACTGCCTCTCAACAATGGCCCAGAACTGTGCAGCTGGCCTGAACAATGACAGTCCTGAGGCCCTAGATGTCCCTTCTTTACAGGACTTTAGCGTTTTCTCCACAGATTCCTGCCTACAGCTTTCAGATGCGGTTTCCCCCAGTTTGCCAGGATCTCTGGACAGTCCCGTAGATATTTCTGCTGACAGTTTCGACTTTTTTACAGACACACTCACCACAATTGACTTGCAGCATCTGAATTACTGAGAAATTAAAGACGTCCTCTCCAAGGGTCCTGCTTTCTCCTCATTATTACTTTTTTCCCCTCCAGCGAATTAATTTTATTTTTTCCCCTCCCTTTCCCTTGTCAGTATTTTCTGTTTGTTACTTCCCTCTGCTATGCCATTTTGCCATTTCTTATGAAGTTTTAGTTGTGTTCAATTTTAACCTAGCCACATTCTAGGTCCTTCTATGAAAGCAATATATGAGGTCTGTAAGAAAGTGATCATATAGGAATGTATCTTCACTTTCTTTTTATTTTTGTATTGCATTAGGATGCATTGTCATAAGTATTTTTGGTAGAATAAATTCTTGTTTGCTACAAGGAGCTTTCTCTTTTTTCTTTTTCTTACTCCTCTCTTTTTCTTGCCTTTCAAGACTGATAACATGATGGGTATCTCTCCCCATCCCTTCCACTATTAATGTACTAATAATCAAAATCCAACGTTCTGACTACGAGCTCTTCCCTTTTGGCAAATTAGGATGTTTATTAGAGAGGAAAAGCCCATTCAAATTCTTTATTGCAAAGATTATCACAAAGAAAAAAAAACAAAGAAATTAAAATCGTTCACAGGTTTGATGGAGATTTGTTCCTTTTAATGGATAAACGCAGCATCTTATCTCTGTGAGGATGCAAAACTTGGAAATGCGAGCTGTAACAAAAGCATGAACGAGCACTTTCTCTGTTACAGGCAGAACATAAGAGAGACTCAGTAGGATAAGCGTTTCCTGCAAAAACTAGCCAGTCACATGAACGAATGGAAAGGTTCTTTAAGAAAAAAAAATCCTGTTTTTCTAGAAAGTAGTGCTTAGCAGCCAGCAAGATTTTTCAGGAAGCATAACACAAAAAATATCAGAGTTCACAGAGAATGCGCCTGGTTACTTCTCACATGCTGAGCAGTCCAAGAAATCAGCTCTAGGAGGAGAGGAAATGGAGAAGTTAGTGCCTGTGAAATCAAAAGGGTGGCAGAAACATAGGGGGAAGAAAAAGTATTTAGGTAGGAACCAGCCCTTCCACTCCATCATTTGAGGGGTGGTGCGGGGGCAGAACCGAAGATATTTTTCTATTTAAACCTTGCGAGGTGAAGAACTGATAACGCAAAGGGGAAACTCTATGACTTTAAAGTTACAATTTCCTCCGGCTTCCCATTCTTCTGCTGGCGGCAGCAAAGACGGGCTTTCAGAAATCTCAACCAAATTGCCTGCCACCCCGCTAGCAGCGTAGCGGGAGACCCCAGGGCGGAGGGTGAGCCCCGTCCTTCGGGCTAAAAGCGAGCAACAGATGCCAGCGGGGCTCTGCCGCTCCGGGGATGGGGAATCCGGGGAGGGTGCGTTCGCGGCTTCTTGTGTGCATATGAGTGCGTGGTTACATTACACAGCTGAGCGGGGCTTGGGTGGGTGTTTGCGAACGGGGCTCTGCTGTCTGTCCATGCGAGGAGTGTTGTCTCCCAGCTCTGCAACACGCTGTGGAGCTGGGATGCGTGGATTATAGCTGGAAGGGCTGAACGCAATTCTTCCGAAAGTCATAAATCAAACTCTTTCTATGAATGAGAATGTCATCAAAGAGATCAATTGCAGGAACACATGCACAAATAAAATTCCTCTTACGTATTTGCCGGGGCTGGGGATCCCCGTCTAAAACCATTAAGTGAGAAGGCGTTTAGTCATAATTCACTTTTATTGCTCTTTTAAAACAACAGCTTGGCTGAGCTGCGGGCGGGCGCGGTGAAACCTCGGTCCTGGTTCTTCTTCTCCCTGCTCCAGCCATGTCCCTGCGGAAAGCGAGCAGCCTCATCGGCATTTTAACTCCTTTGCCACTGGCTTAAACTGGATCACAACGTGCGTGTAAGGGCTGGGGTTTCTTTTGTGCCCGGATTTCCGGATGCTGACAACGCTTAAACCAACCCAAATCAAACCAACAACAACAAAAGAAACTGTGCTACAAGGTTTCAACTTTTCATAAACTGCATTTAAATAAATGGGACAATTCAGCGAGTAGGAGCCGCCTCCGTGTCCCCCGGTGAGACCTGGGGCCACAGGGAGGGCACACTCCCACGGAAAAGCCTAAAGTGCCAGGATGGCTCCCTCGGCCCCCGTCTCGTGGCAGGAAACGCGGAGCGAAGTCGCGGAGGGGCCGCTCCTGGTCTGCGGGCAGGGGGAAGAGGTAGTAGCTCCCTCTCGCCGGGTTGGGGAGGAGGGAGAGTGTGGTGTGCGTTCCCCCTCTGCTCCGACCCTTCTCATGGTGTTGCCCCCACGCTTAGTAACAGACAGCAAACCCCCACAGCCCCGTCAGAGAGACAAAGCAACAAGAGACAATGGCATGAAAAAGAGAGAGAAAAAAGGATTTCAGGATGCTGGAGACTGTAAGGAAATTGCTGTGATTCATCGGAATTTCTGGGTAAAATGGATCTCTTTATAGTAAAATATTTTTTTCTTGGCTGACTGAAAAGGTGTCAGCCCTTTTATTAGTAAACAGTCCTAATCGCCTGCCTTTTTTCTCTGCCTTATGCTGTATTTATAATACATGGTTTACAAGAATGAAATAAATGTGTTTACATCTGTAACCATAGCCAAAACTGGTGCACAATAATACCATAAACGCCTCTGGAGTGTTGTTGCTCTTGTACTCCACCCTGGCCCCCTGCAGTTTAAGAAACTGAATCTTTCCAGAGGGCCCTTAGTATTCCTGCCTCTGTAGTAAATCAGAACAAATAGACGTACTGAGTGCACCGGGATAGACGTGTGGTGGAGAGAGCAGCCCTTCGTTTTTGGCTGACAGTAGAGAGGCCTTGGAGGTGGCATGGGATAAGGGTTGACCTAATAGCAATAGGAGAGCTTTGCATCTAGGAGAGAGAGTTGTAGTTCATGTGGGAGGGAGGAGCTTGAGGGTGAGTATGTAGGGGGGTGTGTGTTCGTGAGCAAGGAGAAGGGGCAGGGTAGAAGAGCCTTTTGGATTTCAAAACAAGCAAGAACTGAGCGTGAGAACAGACGGACGTAAGAGTCGGCACCTGCAGAAATAGAGTGAGCAGCCCCTCCTTGGGCTGGTGGCATCCATCCATCTTTTTCCAAGGTTAACGTTTTGCAGGACGTCTTTTGAAGACTTTTGCTGCCGTCCTTTCTGCCTGCAGATGGCTGGGTGCACCGGGATGGACGCATGCCCGGCCTTTGCCTCCCTTTTCGTTTTCCCCATACGTAAACCGAATATGAGGTCGTAACCCACATCTCACCGCCCCTCCTCCTTCTCTGGCCACGGACCCATTTTTTTACCCACCTCCCCAAGGAGCTGGGAAGGGGTGGGTTTTAGTCGATGCTCAGCGCGGTTCCCAAGGGTCCTGGGGCCATCTCTGCCACTGGCCATCTGCCACCTCTCACCACCGCCGACTCGAGTGGAGGAGCGGAGGAACAAAGGGGCCGGGGCGGTGGGCCCTGCGCCTCCCGTCGCTCCTCTGCCCCTGCCCCGGGCCGCCTCCTCGGGCTGCGACCCGCGGCACCCCGGACAGCCGTCCCCACACTCGGTCCCAGGGCAAGCGGACGGCAGCGGCGCCGCGGGAACCCAGCAGATGGGCTGCGGAGCCCGCGGGCCCCCGCCCAATCATTTGTCCCCCTGCCCCCCGCCTCCTCCTTCCCTACCCCAGCCTCGGGCTGGCGTGAGTGAGCCCGGCGGAGGTGCGAGGGGAGCAGGGATGAGGGACAGGGGGTGGCCGGTGAGTTTGGGAGAGCACAATGGCCGTCAGTCCCAGAAGAGGCTCATTTCCATGCTAATGTCCACGGCCGCCTCGTGATGCAGCTGGACAAGCCCCTTTAACTCTTGGCGTGGCGTCGCCCTGGGACTGCGGCGGTGCAGGACCAGCGAGATCCCTCGGCACCGGCACTATTCCCGTCCCCCTTGCATCTCCACCCACATCCCATCCACATCCATATCCTCGACCCCATGCTTATTCTCCATCTTATCTTTACCTGCATCCCTGTCTCCGTTCTCGTCCCCATAGCAGTCCCCAACCGCATTCACGTCCCATTCTCAACCCCGGTCCAGGGGCTGATGCTCTCAATGCTGTCCCTGCCGCCCTCCGCCCCATCCCTCGCCCGGTACCGCAGATCCAGTCGCCTCTCCCCTCCATCCCCCGCTTCCCCGACCGGTGGTTGAGGGGGCGACATATGAGCCCCACGCAAGCCTGACAGCGCCGGCAGCAGGGGTGATGCTGGGGCGCCCTCGCAGCAGCACTCACCCTGGAGGGGACGGCCGGTGAGCTCCGCGGGCCGGGCGCAGCCTTCGGCTCTCTCCTGCCTTCCCCTCTCAGCTGGCGGGTGAGACCCAGGGGGCTGCCGCGGCGGGATGTGTGTGTGTGTGTACGGTCCGGCCCCCCACCTCCCTGGGGGGCTGCCGCCGCCGCCCTGCCCCGCGGTGCCGCGCCGTCGGAGCGCTCGGCGTTTAAATGCCCCCGACGCGGCGCTGTATCAGCGACAGGAGCCGGGGAAGCCCCGCGGGCGCCGCAGCCATTGGCTGCCGCCCCCCACGTGCCTGCCCGCTGCCGGCGCCTTCGTGTCATTTTCCTGCCGGCCCCATGGAGGAAGTGGGAAAGTTGGCGCGGCCCCGCCGGACGCTGAAGACCCGGTGGCGGCGTGACAGAGGGAAGCGGCGAGGATGAGCTCCTTCCTCGAGTACCCCGTTCTCGGCGGCGAGGCGGGAGGCTGCGCCGGGCGCGCCTACCACCCCGACCACGGAATTACAACTTTCCAGCCCTGCGCCGTCAGCGCCAGCAGCTGCAGCGGAGAGGACCGCTTCCTGGCGGGCCGCGGGGTGCCCATCAGCCCCCACCGCCACCACCACCACCCCCCGGCCCAGCCTGCCGCCTACCAGCACCACGGCGGCCTGGGGGTGTCCTACGCGCACCCCGGCTGCGGCCCGACCTACGGCGCTCAGGGCTTCGGACCGGCGTACGGTCCCTACACCCTGGGGCAGGACGCAGAGCTGGGCGGCGGCTTCCCTCCTTGTGCCCCCGCCGTGTACTCCGGGAGCATCTCCTCCTCCGCCGCCGCTGCGCAGCACCCGCACCAGGGCTACGCGGGGGGCCCCGCTCAGTACGTGCCTCCCCCTTACGGGCAGGAGCAGCAGAGCCTGCCCCTGGGCACCTACAACCATGCCCTGTCTCCCCTCCACGCTGGCCATCGGGAAAACGCCCGCTCCCCCTCCGCCGAGACCTCGTCGCCGGCGCAAACCTTCGACTGGATGAAAGTGAAAAGAAACCCACCCAAAACAGGTCAGTGGCCGGCGGGAGGGCTGGGACGGGGGCCGCTCCTGTCTCTCTCCGCCGCGGGTGAGGCGAAAGCGGTGCGGTGTCCCGCCGGGTGCTGGGCAGGTAGGGCGGCCCGCACCTCTGGGAGCAGTTGCGGCTGTCTGCCCGCGGTGCTGAAAGCCAGCGCCGCTTATGCCTCACTTATTCCTGACTCCCACTTCTCCTCCTCTCCCACGGTCGTATTGCTCGTAATTCATAAACCACTTATCAAGTTTCCTCTGACACTAGAGGCTGACTCCGGTTTAGCACCTCGCACTCCATCACTCACCCTGCCGGGGTTTCCCTCTTATCCAAAGAAGTTCTTGCTCCCTATCGCTTAGTCGGTGTGGACGTATTGATTAAGTCCCCTATAAATCATTTGCACTCACTTACTTACCGCTGCATGTCCCCTCGCAGGCAAGGCTGGCGAGTACGGCTTCGTGGGGCAGCCCAACACCGTCAGAACTAACTTCACCACCAAGCAGCTCACCGAGCTGGAGAAGGAGTTTCATTTCAACAAATACCTGACCAGGGCCAGGCGGGTAGAGATCGCCGCCTCCCTCCAGCTCAACGAGACGCAGGTGAAGATCTGGTTCCAAAACCGACGAATGAAGCAGAAGAAACGGGAGAAAGAGGGGCTGCTGCCCATCTCTCCTGCCACCCCTACGGGCTGCGAGGAGAAGGCGGAGGAGTCATCGGAGAAGTCCTGCTCCTCGCCCTGCAGCGCCTCGCCCGCCTCCTCAACCTCGGACACGCTCGCTGCCTCCAACTGAGATCGGCCGCGCCCCGACAGCTGCCCGGCGCGCCGCCCCCGCCAGCGCGGCACGCGTCCCTTCACCGCCGTTCTGTCGGTCCCTCGGTCGGTCGGTCGGTCTCCCGAGAGGTCTCGGCGCGCTGCCGCTCCCACTTCCCCTACCTCCACCGCCCCCGCCGCCGCCCGGCCTCGAGGGTGCCAGCTCCGCCGAGTGCCGGCGCCTTGGTGCCAGGGGATTTTTTTCCCTGCCCCCTCTCCCTTTTCTGCTGGAGGAGCTGTGTTGGCACGCGTGTAAGGGTCTCCCTCCTCCACTGCAAGGACGTTTCTCCGAGTTTCCCCGAGTGAACGACAGGTTATTTAGGGTACATAACCTCACAAAGAGATGCACTATTGCAAGTGTTTACACGACTTATAGGACTTTCATCCCCTTAATTTAATGTATTCTTTGTTCGTGTCTATGAGTTTGTTGCTTGTAAATACTTTGTCCGAGAGATTTATCTTTTTACAGATTTTTCTAGAAATGATGTTTCGATTATCAGGTTAAGCAGGGTGAGTGCATTCGCCAAACTGGACCCACTTTTATATTAGTAACGACCGTATCAAGTAAACATCTTAAGCTCAAGCAGATACCTCAAAAAAAGTAGCGCTATTTCTGTAAATGTGACAAACAAGGCTTCAATTGCACTAGGTTTTGTAAACCCTATCCGGTGTGCTTGCTTCTTCTCCCTTTCCCCCTGGCCCAAAAGCTGTGTTGGATTACGCTCAACCAAAGGGTTCAACCATCTAAAATACCTCGCCTCTTCCTATTTTCATATTAACCTTCCTTTAGACTTGATGTCTTTTCAATCTACTCGTGAATGTGATGAATGGCCAAATGAATGTATAATTTCTGTGGTTGGTGTCCAGACCATTGCATGACGCACCGTGCTTTGCTGTACTGCGGGTACACTGAGTTCTATCAGTTGTCGTGTGTGAGCGAAATGTCCTCCTGATTTTTCTGTACAATCATGAAAAGCTCTGGGATTCCACAAATGAGGGAAACCAGGGCAGGATTTACGGGTCCTTATAATGTCTGTAATAAATATATTCCACTTTCAGGTAGCCCTTGTCTGCCTACCTCTGCATGACGTCAGTGCTGAGTCACAGGCTGGGCTCAACAGTTTTGTTTCCTATATTTTCTTCTACTGGAGCCTTTCCAAGGGGAAAAGACAAGAGTCTCACAACCTTACTCCTCATGTGTTGTTTTGTCAGGGTTAGAGCTCTGGTTGCCCAGTCTGACTTCTTACACAAAGCTTCTTCCTCTCCTATGCTCAAATATTATTATTGTTAGAAAATATAAGGCCGTTCTCTCCCTTCTCCGTAACTGGGAGGAATTTATGGTCCCAATCTATTTCTAAAGCACAAACACGAGAACTTCCTGGGTCAAGTGCTAACCTTTTCACCTCGAGGTGGATGCTGACACTTATATAAACAGAGCACCCTTCAAAAGCAGAAACTGTCTTCAGCCAGTCTTTCCTCACACTGCAGGCCTCTCTCCAAGGACTGCACATTTAATTAGCCTGGGCACTGAGTGAGTCTGGCTTCTCTCTCCCACCTCAGGCTGCCATCCCAGCAGCTGATGGGATGCCGAGGTGGGAGATGGTTCCCAGTTCTTGGCAGAATATTTTTGTCGTGAACCTCAGCCCGCTGACCCCTCGTCCTCGATCCCCAATCCCCCCCTTTATTTTTGGAGGGGAGGGGGTGTAAAAGAGCAAGCTCTCACACATAAATATAATAAGTATTACAAGAGGTGTCAAGTGGACAGCAGGTCGGGGATGGAGAGGAGCCTGTGTGGGGAAAACCTGGGTGGCAGGACAGAGCAGAGATACGCTCAGCTGGACGGGGGGTGTCTCAAGTCACTGATGCCTCTTGAATTTCAACGCAAACACGCGTAACATCTCTTTCACTCGGCCCAGCTGCGGGAAGTGCTACCGGGCTTCTCCTGGGGCCGGGCTGCCCACGCAGGCTTTGCTCTGTGGGATCCGCAGAGAGTCAACGAAATTTTCTTCACTTCGGTGTCAAAAGAGACAAGCCCTGATTTGCAAGGCGTGGCGGCCATATCAAGAGCCGAGCTATCTGCAAGGGAGCAGGGCTGTCTCCAAAGGCTCCCGCCGATGACTCTATTTCTTTCATTTACCCGCCTGCCATATACTTTACCTTTTGTTTATTAGGGTAAAGCCACAAAGCAAAACAGATGGCCTTCTTCCAGAGATTTGGATGTGTTAAAGTGGCATTTGCATGCCAATGAGGACATTTCAATATCGAAATCTGGATGTAAACATTACTGGAATCCGGATCTACAACTCGGTTCCCCCGGTGCTGACTTAATGTGTTAGAAAGAGTGGCCATAAATTATAGCCTAAATGCGAGAGACAAGACACATTTCAGTGTGTCAATCTGCGGTGAGCGATTCGCAGGCAAAGAATCCCGTCTCCTTCCAAGACCAAACCTCGGTTATATATGTATATATATATAATCTTTTCCCCGCAGTCACGATCGATTTCGAGGAAAGACGTTCCAAACATCATGATCCTGCTTTATTTTGTTAGCGTTGTTATTATTTCGATACTTTCAGCCTTTCTGGTCAGGTAGTCCGGGGAAATGAAAATCTCTAGTTTAGAGTTTCTACCACAAAAATATCGCTAAAAAAATCACAGCGTACTTTCGTGCTTTACCCTGATGAAGACAGAAATTTGTCCTTCAGGTTGTAAGGATCCTTTTATTTCTACACCTTGTAAAACGTATTTTAATTTTTCTCTCTAGGGTCTCAGGGGAAAAAATAAAGAAAAAACCCCCAGCTCATCAGAACCCACCAACCCAAACCGCATCCAAATGTCAAACGGAGTTTAGCATCTTCCTATCATACTTAAGGCCATTTCTACTGTTCACCTTTAAAGTTTACTTTTGGAGGCTATTGAGATGCTTTGGTGTTTTCCTCTGGGGCAATCAGATTGAAACCGATCAATATTTACTCAGTCTGAAAGGGCTGTTGAAAAGGCAGCTAACAACAAACTGCTTAGCTGCTCACCCCTCTTTAATCTCAGGTTCACCGAAAGTTCAAGCAGAAATGAATTCGGTGATGGGTCACTTTAGAATAAATCCCAGTAGTTAATCTCACAGCCTTGGTAAAGGCAACAATTACAGAGTCATCCCTCTCCCTCTCTCTCTCTCGCTGTCTCCCCAGCAGCGTCAACTTTCCTCTCATTTTTGCCCACCAGCTTTTTACTAAATTTTATCCGCTTTCCACTGTTTTGCAGAAATAGCGAAAACTCGGCACCTCCCTCCCGCCCGCACTGCAGCCGACACCGGCGTTCAGGCGGGTACCCCTGACGAGAGGTACAAGTGTGCGGGAAACAAACCCTCCCGCAAGGGATCCGGTATTTTCAGACAGGGATCCGGGGCTGAAGGTAGGGGTGCTTGAGGCTTTCTACACAGCAGTGACGGTGGGTGGAAGAAGGTGGCTGGAGACGCACCCGGCTGCTGGAGGCGCCGGTGGAGCCGGGCTCCGCTCTCCATCCATTGTGGGAAAAGAGTAGAAATCTGGGCAAAAGGCGATAGACAACGCCGTTAATTGCAGAGATTCTTCAAAGGCCAAAGTTCACATAATCACTGCATAAATGCATTCTTAATAGGGATTTATTAGTAATTCTCTAATGGCAGTTCACGTTTGGGCTATAGACTCGAGCGAATTTTCACCGGCAAATTGCTTCTCAGGACAGGTGCCCCCTCCACTGAGGCATTGCCGGAGGACCCCGGGCACGAAAGGCGATGAGCTCCCGGCCAGGCCCCGGGGATGTTCCGAACCGTGCCGGCCGCCGGGGCCGCCCGCAGGAGAGCCTGGGCGGCAGCTCCGCGCTGGAGAGGGAGCCCGGGGGAGGCCGCTCCCTTCCGTGGCATGGTCGGGCCCTGGACCCGGCGGGAGGAGCGGCTGTCATTTTTTTGAGGAGGGAAAGAATAGTTTTGGAGTGTTTTTTTCCGTGTAAGTTTAGGAGCAAGGTCTCGTATCTGTCTTCCCATGGCAATTAGCTCCTAAAGATCACAGTAAATTGGTAACCACAAAAAAGGACTACATAAATAATTAAGTTAATAATATCTGAATAAATAGGCATATAATGTATTTTAAGAAATTCTTTCTTTCTTTCTTTCTTTCTTTCTTTCTTTCTTTCTTTCTTTCTTTCTTTCTTTCTTTCTTTCTTTCTT
>NW_016690474.1:156189-268689 GCF_001604755.1 Lepidothrix coronata
CTTTCTTTCTTTCTTTCTTTCTTTCTTTCTTTCTTTCTTTCTTTCTTTCTCTCTTTCTTTCTCTCTTTCTTTCTCTCTTTCCTCTTTCTCTTTCCCTTTTCCCTTTCTCCTTTTCCAAAGCAAACATTCCTTTTCTCCCCCAGGCACACTACTTGGCCGACTTTCACTGTTAACATTATTCTTTTACGGTTTATGTGTCATAAAATATTACAGGTCACAGTTACTCCTGTTTCAAGCTCAGAAAGACCATTGAAAACAACGGGTGCTCTGGGGAAAAGAAGTCTTCTTTTGTGCCTAGGAATTTGGGGACAAACTTCTTTGATTTTGATCATGCAAGGAGTCCTCTTTGCCATATAACTTCAAAAGGTTTACACATTCCATTATTGTCAACAGAAATAGGCCTGGAAAATGCATCTGTGCCACTTTTTATAGGGCAGTGACATATTTTAAGCATTTGTTCCACACGGAGAATGTTTCAACTATTACTTTCACAGTTATTTTGGCTTTCCAATCCACTTTCCTTGAAAGTGTATATCTCACAAAGTTAAATCGGGACTATGGATTCTTATAAAAATGCAGTCAAATAACGATCAGACTCGACTGTGATGAAACCAATAGCCAGTTCATGACTTTTCTGAGTGCCCAGTTTTTATAAATACAAATCCAACGTATTGTAAAACTTCTCCTGCTGAAGAAAGTAAAAGTAGCAAAAAGAAAAAAAGTAAAATAAACCCGAATATAAGACCAAAAGAAGGACAGCAGGAGGTATGAAGCCAATCTCAGTCACAAACTCTTGTGCCTATGATGTGCCTACACCTACAGATGTGGTGTAGCCAGCGGGAAGCAGAGGGATTAGGAAAATACAGGGAATTATGGAGCGTTTTTCTCGCAAGAGTTGTAGGAAGTGTCCGAGAGGTCGAGAGCCACGGGACTTGCGCTCCCTGCCTCGATGTTTGCCCCGGTGCCTGCCCCGGTGCCTGCCCCGCGTCCCAGTGCTGCACAGCGGTTCCTGGTTGCATCCGATAAGCTTGGCTTTGCCCAAAAGTACTTATTAATTTTCTAATTCTATCCCACGCGACGTTGTAACTCGGAGTGCCTCTCGCCGCCAGAAAAAAAAAAAAAGAAAAAGAAAAAAGAAAAAAATAGCAATATGCTATCGACTGTTATAAATGCATAAATAAAAATAAATAAATCCAAGGATATATCTACTTTGACTGAACACTTCACTACCGCATTTTGTAGGGATCGTTTGAGTTCGCAGCTGTCTTCGGGTTTGATCTTCGGGAATTACTAATACGAGGAAAATCCGTTGTGTGAACTGTAACAAGTGTGGAGCGAGGCCGTGGCCGCTCCGCTTCGCTCCGCGCCTGGCCCGGGGGCTGCGGGGGCGCTGTGTCGGCGGCCGCGCTGCTCCGCACCCAGCGCCGCGGGTCTGTCCCTCGAGACACGGCTGCGGGGCGGGCAAAAGCCAGGCTCACCCGGGGGTGCCCCGGCGCCCTCCCCGCTCATCCGGCTGAGCGAGCCTGAGGTGGCACCTCAGCGCTGAGCCAAGGATATCTCTTCTGATGTCCTTTGTCTATTAATATAACCATCACCAAATCCCGGATAACCTCCCTTTCCCTCTGTCAACACCCCTCTGCTCCAGCCTGTGCTGGGGGAAGAGGGATGGGACCTGCCATCGGGGCCCTGTAGCAAGGGGGTGCCCCTTTTAGGGGTAACTTGGTGACAGATGTTGACGTTTCTGGGGAGCTTGGTAAACAGAAAGTTGGACTGGACTTTTTCATAGTCCATGTGGTTTTCATCATTCCCCATCAGACTCAGACCAAAGGCAGAAGCTTCCCTCTTCACACTCTTCATTCCCTCTCATCTTCAGCAGTCACTCAGCCCTGGTGACAAGGAATAAAGAGCAGAGAAAACACAGGAGACCAGGTTCGTTAAGAAATGAAAAGAGATGGGGGTGAGGATGAGGCTGGTGGTGGAAATGGGGAGCAGAGAGAATTCCTCCTCCACTGCATGCCAGAGAACCTTCAGGTGCAAAGCACACCTGCGTAAATCACAGACCCCCTCTGGGGACAGAGCAGTGGGGGCATATCAGAGGAGACTCGGAGAACAACCACTTGTCCAGACTTCTCACTGTCTTCATAAGAAGGTGAAGGTCATGGAAGGGGCTAAGCCACAGAGGTGGGTTTTAATTGAAACTCCTCTGTTCCAATAACATGAAGCTTTTTCTTTAGTTTTGCAGTAGGTCTGTTATCTCAGCTAACTCTTGTGCGAAGCATCAGTTGCAGTGGAAATGCTATCCAAGTCTCAATTTATTTCCTTAGCATAGTTGTAAAATATTTCCAATAGCACCCAGCAAAGATAGAGACTTTCACCAGACTACTCTGTTTTGCAAGAAATAAAATCCCTGCAGCACTGCTTTACACTATCAGTGGATTTAACACCTATGCATAGTTCTGTGGACTGGTGGATCATAAAACAAAACGCGTTGGTTGGGGTAGTGTTGTGTTCCTCATGCTGTGCTGGGAAAAAAAAAAAGTAAGTAAAAAAATATAATCCTTTAGAAACTGAAAAGTGATCCCATCTGAGCTGAGGCATCTGAGAGCCATGCATATTTCACTGTGCAAAAATGTTATCTTGGAGGAACACTCCTTACAACAAACAGTATTAACATGACCAATATGTTTAGACTTAGAAGTGGGTATTGCAGTCAGGCAGGACCCCCTGGGGCTTTGCAGTTTATTACATACCCTTGTATATTTTATTTTTTATATTTCTGACAGTGCCATCAGGCAAGCAGGGATTACGAAAATAGTGGGTGAGGCAAAAAGGGTCTGAGAAGACCTGTCTTCAATGACACACCTCAGATCACACTGCACAGGAAACATGCAGTGTCTTTATCCATACAAATATGTATGTTCCCCCAGAACCTAGATTCATGTAAAGAGGCTGCTTCTTTCTTTTTTGTCAGCTCACAAACTGAAAGGTTAGAATGTTAGCAGAGCATGTACCTGACATATAGGTTGGCTTTGAATGGGACCTACTGTGACTCACTGCCCAGGGAGATTCAGCTCACTTGAGACCCACAGCCCGACAAATCCAAAAATTAGCCTAATTGAGCCTGGTAATCCACCAGTAAAGATAACTGTTTTACCTTCAGATCACATCTTTCTCACCTCAGGGTTTGAACAACATAGTAAAGTATATAAGGAACACAGGCAAAACCCACTGAAAATTCTGCAGAGGCCCCTCTAACAAGACAGGTTGGAAATCAGATGAGAGACGTTAGAAATCCAGATAATCTCCATGTAATCCTCCTTTTTGAACATGGTAATGTGTTTCGAGACTGGTCAACTATACAGGTTGACTCCTACTTTCACTGGAGCTGAAAGAGAAGAAGACACAACTACTACATTGGGCTCTGGGTCAGACCCTAACTGCAAACTCCGTATTCAACAAAGGGGAAAAAATTCCCCTTTGCTTTTCACTGAGAAGACAACAGGAAAGACTGTGTGCTGAAAGTAGTGGAAACCTAACAAGAAATCTTCTGCTCAGAGATTCAGGGGTTTTTTTTTATCATATATGTAAGCAACTACAGAGGAGTCTTGCTTGTGGAAGGGGAAAGTGTTCTATTTAAAATATTTACTGCTATCAGAAAGAACAATTTTTCTCACCCTATCCTGCAGGTATGAATCAAAATAAGTGCAAATCATTGAAGTTTGAATACAAATTTTAGCTGCAATCTGAACTGTTATCCTGTTCAAAATACAAGAATGGAGGAGGTCCTTTAGTAACTGGTCTTAACCAGGATCAAATACAGAACAGAGTGTGACTCTCTTCTACAGATCTTTTTCATTAAAATCAGTGGAGTTTTGCCTTAGAAAATACTGCAGACAAGATTTTTTTAGCCACTAACCATTTTTCAATGTGACATTTTACAAATTAAAATAAAAAATGAAAATTAGTTACTACAAATGCAGCATCTAAAGCAAGAGTGAGCCCATGTTAACATTGATTTCTCTGTGTTTCCTTCTCTCTTTCTTTATAAAACTTATGTACTCTGTCAATAAAATACTATCTTCCTTGATAATAAATCTGTTGTTTTAAGCTAGGATGTCACTATTTCCTTTTCCATGTAATTTATAGCTATATTGATTCTAAAGCTGTGGTTCTCTATTTCCCCCATTTTGTATTAAAAATAAGTTCTAATTGCAAGGCAAATAATCTTTGATTGAAGCACCTCACAGAGTATTTTAACTGTAGCTAAGGAGATTTAATTTGATTAATAGAGAAATAAAAGCCTTGAATATTTAAAATTATGATTTTCAGTTTAGGAAAAATAGAGAGAGAAAGAAGGGAGGTTAATGGAGCCAGGGAAAATGTTCATAGATCAGCATGAGCAGATGTTCTTTTACTTTTCTGTCAACATTTCTGGTTTGTTGTGCATATAGAAAAACAAAGTTTTCAACTCTCACCATGATTTCAGTCTGTTGCCAGCTTTGCTTGCCTGCAGGATATCTGCTTATCTAGCATGGGAGCAGGATCAGACCTCCTCCCCTTTGGTCTAGAAGCAAAACAACCTTTCACATGGGCTACGAGGTTTGTCACACTCCCCCCTCCTTCACACACACATTTTCAACCCTTAGATCTTTATTTCATAAAATGCCTTTCCTCTTAGAGACCAAAAAACTGGCCAGGAGATGAATGGAAGGGCTGAGCAATATTAACTGCATTCAGGTGTGTGTTGGCTGAGAAGAGAGGATAGGAACCCGGCCCCTTCCTTGAGGGCAGCGTGTGTGTTCAGCCACGTGGGACAGAGATCTTCATGCAGCTGTACAGGGTTCCCTGTACCCCTGGTGTCTGCACTCAGCATGCAACTTCAGAGTGAGAAGGATGCTGTTACTTCATATAGGAAATTCCAATAGCCATTTTCCTTTGTGAAGCACCTTTGAGAACTACCTTATGTGCTGACATGTCTGAAGTGTCCATGTTGAAGGATGAAACTGGTCTATGGGTGCACGTGTGTGTTCTTTAGGATTCAAGAGAATGGGACACTTCTTTTCATGTTTTTAATCCTTAAAGCAGATCTTTTGCTTAGTACAATTCCATATTAGTTTGGAGCAGCAGCATTAAAGTTCTCTGGGGCAAGGAATATATATCAGCCTTTGCAAAAAAAAAGCAATCTGCATTTAAGTTAATAATATAATTAAATAAATAATCTAAGTTTTATCATTCACATTTGAGAGGGTAGGATTTTTTTTTTTAATTGTAGTAAAATATTTAGAGTAAAAAGTGTCAGTAGGCATCAGATATAAAATACCTTTTAATCACAAAAGGTTAACTCCTGCTGTATTTGTGCTATATAAAAAGGCCTAGCAGTTTCAGTGGGGAGTTTCTCAGAAAAAGGACTATGGAAGTAGCCCCAAAAGTCACACTACTCTTGAGGTGAAGAGCTCAAAGAGAAAAGAGAAAGGAATGAAGTTTGTCAGCAGCCCTGTCTTGAGACATACCTGATAGATGTGAATTTGTCTGAAGGTAGGGACTGTGCTCTGCTCCAGAGATCTTGTCAGCTAGATCTGAAGGACATTCCTTGAGCTGTCACGTGTGAATATCCCTTTAACTGTGAGCAGGAGTATGTGGGCTTAGCCAGAACACCACTACTGAAAATACTGCTTTTTCTTGACCAGCAAAATGAATTCTAGATGCACCCAAAAGCTGAAGTGTTGCAAAATTTCTTTTTAGGAAAATGAAGGGCACAAATTATTCCTTGCATACATCTTACTCTTCTATTCAAAAGAATTTTAAAAATAAAGCTTTAGCTAAATGTTTGCCAGATTCTTATCCACAGCTGTGAGACAAGCTCTTCAGGATCTGTTCACTGGCGATCCAAGCCTTTTTAGTTTTCCAAACTTCATGAGCGTACATTCCCCAGCCCTTGGCGCAGTTCTTCCATTGCTGTAAGATAGTTAGGATGAGGCTGGTCAAAAGGGCAAGGCTTATGTGAGGGAAGAGGATGGACAACCATGCAGAGTCTCTGCTGGACATTGCTGCCACTGTCCCCAAGAATACTGTCTATAAGGCAGTGGGATAGCTGGAAGGAGAGACTGCTGCCTGGGCTGGGTAGGAGCAGGGGCAGAGCATAGAGAAGAGAGAATTCAGTGGTAGTATCTCTTTCTTTCTCAGGCACAGTGTGAAATTGCTGTAATACACAGAGAGAGAGACATTTCACATGACCATCCAACAGAGTTGCTATTCCTTAATGTATTCTTTAATTTCTCTGGGGTTTTTCTTCCAGGTTTCTGCACTGTTTAGCTTGGATACCATCACCCATGGTTTTATGCTTTTGGATATAGTGCAAAAGCTTGTTGTCTTTAAAAGGCATGTAAATCAAGTGATAGAAAATTAATGACTTGAAGTTTTTTATACATTTTTTACAAAAGCAAATTTATTTCTTCCTTCCTCCTTCCCTCTTCCCTCTTCCCTCCCTCCCTCTCTCCCTCCCTCCAATTTACACAGTCTGAAAATATTACCCTTGTCATCCAGGTGTGACTGTAAGATATACGTACCTCCATTTCTCTTCTGGAATGCGTTGTGATGTTTGTACTGGGGTGTGTGGGAAGGAAAGGAGCACGTATGGTTTCCCCAGATTTCTGCCTGCCTTTTCAGTGTGAGGTTTGAAAGCAAGGCTTTGATCTGAGCATCAAGAACTCCACTGAGGGTAAGGACGGTGTTTTACTGTCATTGGATACTTGTTTGTTGTTTGCTGTTGATTTCAAGTCTTCCTCCAAATTCTTCAGTCTGGAATTCACAGATTCAGACTTCTGCTGTGGGGAAAACATGGAAATTGTTTTTTCCCCTTGTCACAAAGTGTTTTCTAATAGTTGCCTCCTTTTCTGCTGCCTTTTCTTCTGCTTTAATACCTCTAATAAGTGTTACCATCTGCTTGGATGCCTCGTACTACACATTGTGAACAAGGCCAAGAGTTTCTGAGGGGCTGGAACAGTGTTGTTTACTATTAGGCATAATGTAGATCATTGTCTTTGCCTGGGGCAGGTGGGCTGGGGCTGGAGCACACCTAGAAATGCAGAACATGTGCTGAGGTTCAGCTATTTGCCATTTTCTTATAAGGAGGTTTGGCTGTTAGCTAGCTGTGCTTATTTAGTATGCAGGGACTCTTTTCTCCTGCCATTCTCTGGCCCCTAACATGCTTAACCTTAGAAAGAAAGACATAACATATTGTGATGCTGCTAACTGGTCGAAAGGCACTATCAATTTTAGACATGATAGGTACATGTCAGAATCAGCATAATTAACTGGAATGACAATCCTGTTAAATGTGTTCATGTCATTGCACTGGCAATAAAGCAAGTGTAAATTTACAATTAAGGCCTGTCTTTCTTCCATACCTTGGAGACTAGTGACAAACATTAAGAAGTTGAATAGCATCAAGAGCTGAAGAGAGGTATTTATCACAATAAAAACATCAGGTGATGCATTTCCCAGATTATCTGTCCTTCTTATGCAAATACCCCTTTTACTGGAAATTTCAGGCTAAATAATACTTATATTTCTGATCTGAAAGGTGATATTTCACCCTCTGAATTTTTGTTTTCATTTGCAAAATGGATGAGAACCATATTGTTAACTACCTTGCATAAAGGTATTTGAAATAGTTCCCATTTCACATTATACCTCAAGCTGAATTTTCTTTATATTGGGTGCACTGCACATTGCATATCCAGAGAGAAATTTTCAGGGATGCTATGAGACATTTCCTTACATTGTACATATATGCTACAGCTCTTGCTACAGTGATGGCTGGAAACCATCAGCACAAGTAAGATAAAGGTGATTTAAAGTGTGTCTGTGAGTCAGGCAGAGAACTGACAGCCATCTTTAACCAGCCTGACCCTGGGATGACCCTGAGCTCAGCTGGTTGAGAGATAGTTGGGTCTATTATGGGACAAAGGATCGTATGTCTGACAGGATGCAGAGAACACATTACAGGATCACAGCTGAGTAACAGTGCAAGACATAATGTACATTTATTTGATGAACAACACAAGCAAATCTTGCCAAGAAAATTTAATTTCAACTATTTTGTTTATTTCAAGTCAATCTCTTTCTGCTGCCTATTTCAAGAAATTAATATTTGCTAGCTTTTTCTCTTCTAGGAACAAAAGAGATGATCATGCTAGTGAAATCTATAAAGCATGCAGAATTCACACTGATAAACTCATATAATGGAGTTGCACATTTCTATTGTATTTTCTTCCCGCATGGGCTCAATCTGCATCTATTCAACATTAAATTTCAAACATCTTCGCCTAAAACCACATATAATTTTGTCAAATGAAGCTGGAGATGTCAGAACTAGTGCAGCAGTGGTCACAGAGAAAGCCATGGGCTTCAAACTGCATGCAACCTTGTATGTGAGTAGCTGCACTCATGTAAAAGTGCCAGGAGGCCAAAATTTGGCATGACAGGGTTCTCAAGAAGGGAGAAAAATACTCAAGTACCTTATCAGGCTGAACTTCCTTCACATCTAGTTTTAGGAATAACACTGTGGCAAGGGATCTGATATCCGCAATTTCAGCACTGGGAAAAGGGCTGACAGAGATACGGAAAATCTGTGTAACCCTGTACATCAAAAATTAGATCAGCTCTAACCTTTCCAATACAGAGCTCATCGTATACCATGGACGGGAACGATTGCTGAGCTGAAGATATGGAAACTGAGGCTGGGAAGGGGAGGGGCTTGCCCAAGCTCCTTTGCTGTACAGGCACTAGCCAACGTGCCCTGACCCTGATATTGACCACACTAGGCTTCTGTTGTGGAGGAAAGGGAGAATGGGTGTCTCATTGCTGGTGTGGCAGGCAAGAGAGGTGGAGTGATGGGGAAGGTTGACAGTATGTCTGTCAAATGACAAGCCTCTTGTCCCCCTGTGAGGGAGGCAGGAGCACATCTGCTACAACTCCTCTCAGTGCTCTGTTCATCCCTCCGCTTTCCCAAAGCTGCCATCCAGCATCACCAGGTGAGAGGCAAAAGCTTCAATCAACATAAGGAAAATTGAGAGTTAACCCCCTGCCCTCCCTACGGCCCCCACCACCCATGTGGCGGGGTGATGAGAGAGGCGGGATGAAGTACCGCACCACAGGCAAAGCTGAGAGCAGCCCTTTACCTCAGCCAGCTTTCCTGGGGACAGGGGGTTAATCTGCTTCCCAGGCCCTGTTGTCAGTAGCCACACGTGGTATTGCTCCATGCAGGCTTGGATATGGCTCGGAGTCTTATAGAAACAGCTCACTCTTTACGGAGGTACTGCGCTGGGTGACCTCTTCTAATGTATTACTGGTTTATATTTGTGCTGATTGCTTCCAAAGGGGAAATGACATGAAGTGAATCAGTGTGACCTCATTAGCGTGGCTCACACTGGTAAATGGATGACCACCATTAGGAAGGCTCTGTTGTGGCAGTGCTTCCATCGTGTTACCTGTGGATAGTATCATCATCTTGCTATAACCTGCTGCAAAGATTTATGCACTATGCTAACTTGCATGATACAGCTGCTTTCTGTCTTATAAATATTGACTTCTGTGCCAAAAACAACAACTTGGTACAACATGAATTAATCTTCTGCTTGAGTGATGCATCTTTACAGACCAGTTTGTCTTGAGAAAATAGAGCTCAAGAGAGTTTTATGATTTAGAAAAATACTTTATAAGTTGATTTAAAATATAGGCTGTGATAAGCAGAGGCATCATTGAAGTGACATGGGGGCTATATTTTGCCTTCTAGATTTTCCACACATCTGTTTGTCATCTCGACTTGTGTGAAATTTTAAAGAAATTGCCAGACTCTGGCTCCTGAATCTTTTCTGTATGTTGCAGTTTTTTGGATAATTTATCTATCAGACTATCCAAGTGGTTTTAATTCACTTTTTTTTAAAAATTAAAATAAAGTAACCTTTAGGTAATCTGATTTATCAGAACACTTGCAGATGTCCTCCATTGCAGTGGACACCTTTTGTTCTCAGCAATAGCATTACAATGACAGGGGAGCAAAGCACATCTCCCAGCTGATGTTAGACACTGGAATATTCAGTGTTAGACACTGCGAATTCTGCAGTATTGCAGAATTCTGGATTTGACAGCCAATAGCAACACACAGAGCCAGGATGCTAAAAGATTCTAAGGGAGGACATCAGCTTACCTTAACTAAGATCCTTCTAGGAAGACCTATGCACTATAGTGCCTAAACAAAGATATTTTACAGTGCAGAGGAACCATTTAGGATATTAGATCTAAAGGATGAACTTACAGTATGTGGACAGTTGCCCTCTATTGAAGTTCAGATGTTCAGGGCTCCAATTACAGGCACTTTTTGTAAGCCTGTCCATACTATGCATGACAGTGAAGGAAAGTGAGTACTCCCTACTGTGATGGAATTTTTTACTTGATTATGCTTTTATGGATCATGTGAAAATTAGGAAGGTATTGTGGTTTAGGACATTATTGACTCAGATATGTTACCACGTATTATGGTCTTATACTCTCTAGGCCAGGTCTGATGGACTTGCAACTGAATTTTTGTTCAGATGGGGACTTCAGTGCTAGTTCTTTAAGGGTTTTGATAAAGCTTATTGCCATGCATCCCTGAATAAGCAGTCTGGTGGCAATAGTTCCACTCCCGGGATGAAATTTATGCCTCCAAAATGAAGGCAGTCACTGGGTTTTCTCAGTCTCCACTCAAGTAGGTGTTTGATTTGTGCAATGCCACAACTATGCCTTCAAAGCCACTATCTCATGATCTCCACACTGAAATTTGCCTCTAGGCCACTAAAATCTGTGTAAAAAAAATTCCAATAACCATCATGGGGTAGAAGCATGTATAGAGAGCTGATCTGGCTGAGGTGGCCACTGACATGAGGTTTGAGAAATCCTAGACCACAACCCCTCAGAATTCAGAAGTAACCTGAATGACCCATGATAGTTATTCCACAACAATGGTTATTTTTACCGTAAGTATAAGGATTATAGATCTCAGGAAAAAAAAAAAGTGCAATGAAAAATGCTACAGGTGCATAATACCAATAAATTAATAATCTTTTAGAAAGCTTACTTGTTATGTAGTGAAATTAAGCATTTGGGTTTTACATTTGATAAACCGTAAGCTTTTATCTTTTATAGCTGATTCTCATGTTTGCTCAGCGTTTGAGAACTGAAGCAGGTAGATGTTTGCACTGGCTGAGCTGTTTGGCAGTCTCAGAAAGGGAATTTTTAAAATTTTCTGATATTCATTGGAGATGGGTATGCCCATGCATTTAAAATTATGGTGCTGAGGGTCTTCAAACGAGAGTTGTTTTTCTCTTCAGGGGAGACAGCTAGACAAAGTAAACCAACACCGGATTTTGAGTTTCATCCCTGTATGTGTCGTAGTAATGCAAATATTCTCATATGGGAAAAGAGTATTTATCTTGTGGTCAATCCTCTAAAAAAACAACTGAACTGATTAAAATCACTTTCAATCAATAGGAATTGTAATCAGTAGGAATTTTCATCTATAGGACTTTGAAAATGTTAACTGAGAATTCAATTTCTGTTGTGATTATAAGCTCCACATCTATTTAATTAATTCAGGTGCAAAGCTGTTATTAGGAAAAGGTTCATTCATAGTAGAACACATGTAATTGAGGCATTTTTAGTGCATGGTTCCAAATTGTGGCAGTGATTAGTTTACCAAAAAAAAAAAAAACGGGAAATTACATGGCTGGAATCCTTAAGTGGGTCACACGGGTCACAGCCAGGTACATATCTTCTGTAACTGACAATAAACTGTGCAACTAATTATAAATATGCCAAAGTGCAGATGTGATCTTCAGTAAATACATGTTCACACAATACATTAATGGATTCATATTAAGCAGATAAAAATATTTTGAACTCTAGGAATGTATAGAAAGTAACATAAGGCTGTAGTTTAGATCTGCTAGATTCCAGACTTCAGACTCCAATGTAGGAAACCTTATGATAACTTAGTTTGAATTCCAAATTCAAACCTATAAAGCAAAGGCTCTTTAGTTCATTTCTCAACACCTTCCACAAAAGGGATGGTGACCAATAGCACAGTAATAATTGCTACTGTTTTTCATTTACAAACAAACCCAGACACTGGCACTTGGGCAGTACTCTGGACTGTGGTGTAGGGGTCATCAGCAAGAGCAGTGACTGAAGGCCCAGAACTGGCCACGTTCAGGTTAATCTGCACCTCATCTTCAAAAACTCCCTGCTCTCTCAGTGTAGCCGTGCTCCTGTGGGGTGGGTTGCCCTGACACTTCATATTATTTCAGAAAATTATGATTCCATTACACACTGAGCTCAATAATCTCTTTTTTTTCTGTGAAAGTGAAGGTTTTGTGGGAAGGGTTTTCTCTCTTATCCAGTTTTAATCTTGAGATCTTAATCAAACAAGCAAATCACAGTCCGTGATATATGGACAATGTTTTGGGTTTTCATGACTCTCTTGAGGCATAGTCCACTAATAGTTCAATCCCTGGAAGTATTGGTAAATAGTTTTTGGTGTGCTGCCTGATATTACTACTTGTTCAGACTCTGACATTGTACACACTTGTGATTCTGTCCCATGTGTATAAAGCTAAACACAGGCATTACTCTGGATTTCTGGATCAGAGAAAAGCTCTGAACAGCTATCCTGATGCTTCAGTGACAGCTGAGTCCTCATGTGGCAGCTGAGACCAGGCCTGTGCCAGCACAATTGAAAGAGAAAAAGACTTCAGGTAGACACTGTCTGCACAGGGTGTGTGAACCCCTCAAGTTACCTGAAAAGTAACCTTGGACTATGAGTTGTCCATCAGAGTGGATGAGGTGAGCATTTCTGAGTTGGAGGTTCAGCAGGGACATTCACTTACACTTAGGAGAAGAAGGAGAGATCTCTGCTATTCCCATGTCTCCTTCCTCACTTTCTTTCTGTTGTATTAAGGTGAATCTGAATGAGACAGCTAGCAGAAAGCCAGCGAAAGGTGAGTGGAAGACCTCGCCTTGAGCCCTACTCATGTTGCGTTGAAAAAGTTGAGATTTGTTTTAACTGGGGGCCACGGCAGGGAGAGAGGCAGGAATGGCATTTTGTTGGGTGTCAGGGAAGTCACTCTTGGCATGACTGTTTTTTTCCCCCTCAATTTCAAATACTTGTAAAAAACTTCCAAGCTTCTTTAGGGGTGAAAGCTTTGATGCTTGATCTCAGCCCATAAAAGACCTTTTTTTTCTTCTGAAATCTTGAGGAAAATTCTTTGATCTAACTTTGAGTCATAGAAGAGTGAGACAATGAACCTTCTTACAGGCTACAACTTAAAAAAACAAGGAAACAAGCAAGCAAACAGAAGTACCCCAGAGAAAACAATATCTAATTTTGATGTTTGAATGTTCTTCTGTAAAGGCAGATGCAGATGCAGTCCCACAAAATTCAGGAAATGCCATGCACAGAAGATTCCTGTGTAAAATCCCAGGTTTGTAAAACAATGTTGAGAAACAATGTCTAAGCATGTATGGGAAAAATATTCCTTTTAGAAACACAAAGGAAACCCTCTAGTGTGACAATCTGGGAATTGGAGAAGCGCTGTCTATTCCATTTGGCTGGAATGTCACACTGGGACCAGACTGTTGTGGGGGATTTGGAAATGCCTTCAAATGTACCCATCTCAGTCTAGTGAGGACTTGTCCATCCCATGTAACTGATGGCCTTTCTGGAAAACACATCAAGCGCTGAATTTTAACAACTGCACTCAAAATGATCCAAGCAATGCATTTGCTACTAGTGTTTGTTACATAGACACAGGTGGATTTGGGCTTCGCACTGGTCATCACCTCTCTCTGATCCAGTAGTGAGAGTGGATGCCTGCTTAACTGGACTATGGGATGTGCAAGCATATAGATGTGCTGTTAGCCACAGCACTGCCTTGTGTGTTATTGCCTTCAGAAATTCAGTGAGCTTTAACCTTTTTCATCTGATGGGTCATTCAGACCTGGGAGGATATTTATATGGATACACAGATTCCATTTGAAATTCGAGTACTTGTCCTTGATAAATCACCATGTTGATTTTGTTTTTTTTTTAAGCTATGAAGTGCTAAGCATGTTCTGTTGGCCCGATTTTGTATGATGAAAAATAAAAGCCTGTAAAAGAGATGATGCCATGAAATAATACCAGCAGGAATATATAATGAAAGCAAAGTAATAGTGTTTACAAAATCAAAGCTTATCATGCTGTGTAAAGCAAGGCTTTTATTTCAGCTGTATTCAAATCTGGGCTCTTCTCACTGGTTTTGTCTTAATAAAGAAAACACATCTCATACTGGCAAATAGAGCAATCCCTATTGAGAATAAAATGCCTGTTGCTGTCATAATGGATCTCCACTGACACATTTAACAGCTTGAATGTATACACTTCAGACACTATAACTTACACTAATTAATCTTTATTACACTATTAGTGCCTCGTAAAAAAAAAAAACAAACCAGCAAGCGGAACCTCTGCAAGAATGTGTCATTGACATTAAAGGATAAGCCTGACGTCAATAAAGTTAAATTTTATTTTGAAACATAAATGTTCAAAGAACCTTATGCAGTGAGTGGATGAATCCAGCCAAACGAAATGCCATCCCCCATCACTGTAGAGTATAAACATGGCATATTCTTATCTTATGATGAGTTACGGGTTTCTGTGTTTAGAATTCAGAGGATTACTAAAGAGATTATCTGATCTGTCAATCAAACTGATATCTTGATGACTTGGAATACTGCAACAGATTTAGCAAAGTGTCTTTGCTCTAATGCTCATTCCGGGTGTCATGGTTAACCAACATCTTAATTACATACAGTGAATAATTTCTCCAATGGCTTATTATAGTAACGTAAGTCTCAGTAGCGATACATAAGCATTGTACGTAGCTATGAGTCACTTAGAACTTCAGGGTCCCACGGAAGGACTGCTATAACAAAGAATTCAGTACTCCTTACCCATATCGAGTTGAATGAATTTGATTGCAGCATGCTTTGGAAACTCAGCACCCTTCAGCCAGTCCAAGTGACTCAGATGACCATATAGAAAGTCCAGGTACAGTAAACACAAGTTTCATCACGGCTAAATACCTGGCCACAGAAACTAAATAAATTAAGTTGAAGTAATCCACTCATATGCACTGCTGCTACTGTACTGATGCACATGGTGAAGAGGAGAAGCCATAGCACAGTCAGCTGAAAACAATTTTTCTCATTAAGTAGTGACCTGCATCCAGGTATCTAGTAGGACCTGGAGCCTTTGTAATGCCCTGTTTGCCTCCTGGCCAATAGACTAATACATTGGCAAAGTCACCTGTTCACCTGTTTTTACCTCATCCTCTCTGCTTTCCTGCATCAGCTTTTTGCTCTCATCGCTCTATCTGTCTGTTATCTCAAACAAGAGGAGGGACATTTTGGTGAGGAAAAGATGGTTTGCTGGGTAGTGATGGACACATAGCTGCATGCTACCTGATGGTGTGGAATAAATGGCATTTTGCACACACAGCTGCGTAAAATTGTTTGGAGAAAAGGGCTGGGGGGGGCAGGAAGATAACAATGCCATGCACCAGAGAAGGGACATACAGATACTCCTCAAAATCAGTAGAAAAACCCCTGATAAGTGGGAACAGTTTCAACACAGCACTTCTTAATTCACCTGCCTTAGATTTGTTGGGCAGGTTATCTGTGCTATTTAGGCAGGCCCGGGTATACCTGCTGAATGACCTAACATGATTTAAACATGAAAGCTTATCCTGGCTGCAGCTGACAGGTCTGACTGCTCTCCATCACAGCCTAATATGGAATTGCAGCAGAATAGTGACAGTGGGCTACCCCTGCCCTCTCTGCAGAGGAAGGGAATGTCACTAACACAGGTGACCTTAAAAGAGGTCATTGCTGAAGGAAGTTGATTTCACTGAAGATTCTTATAGAATACACTTATATATATAAGCTTTTGTCATTACAGAAGGCCAGGGATAATTTTCAAAGAGATGCTCTAAAATGGCTGAGTGCTCATTCTCACAGTGATGGAAACTCATCTGTGCACCCTCATCTAAAATGTAGATTCCTAAAAATCAATGCAATTAATTCTCTGTCTGGGTAGTGAAAACAAACACAATAATTATGGTGGTTAATGTATATTACACATTCCTCTGATCTGTATTGGACATGTTTTCTGTGACTAGCTGAACACAGACAGTACAAAAAAGACCACATTCTCAAGTGATGCAAGCTGATATAGTGCCCCAAACTCAAAGCTAGGCTGCCTGATGGGAGATCAAATATTTCTTTCAAGAAGGTCCAGAAAGAGAGCTCAAGGGATGAACAAATTTGAATTCCTGTAACTGCATTTTCTTTATCTGGTTCTATTTATAGCTGTTTTCTATGGAAGTTCTTGTGTTCCTGTTTCTAGATACAACTATCCACGTGAAGTACATTTGGACATTTGCTTCAGGATTGCTCACATGCTTATACCATTAAGAAATGGAAATCATCTGAAATGATCAGCTACAACACAGCTGCATGGCCTAACATTAGAATAGTTGTAGCCAGGCAATGGAAAAGTTGATAACTGATTAGCTGATTAAGGTTTAGAAGGAAATATGGCCAAAATGAGCCAAATTATTCACACTTGGCATTAAATTAAAGTTTCGGTTCACTGTTATAGACTACCTTAATGTTTGTTTAAGTGAACTTTAGCCAGCTGTGCCTGGTATGTGTAACAGGTCCTCTGTAACTAAACCAGAAAGCAATGATCTGCAAATTCTAACTGTGCCCTGTAGCAGTTATGACTTAAATGGGAGGAATAGACAAGAGAGCCACAGAGTTTGTTTTACCTCATTGATGCGCCCCTGGCCTAGCACAATGACTGGTGAACTCTGCATGATCCTTATGGTGGGGTGGGCCACTTTGCTTTACCATTGCACATCAAGACAGACCTCTTGCTGCCATAGGGTCATTGATTTTCACATAGCAAAAGACACTCCTAAACTAGAGAAGAAAAAAAATCCCCCATGTTTCTTACTTTGGGCTCAATAACATCAAATTATCAAATTGACCTTGTATAGACATTACCCAAAATGATGTGCATGCCGTGTTGTTCCCAGTTCAAAGAAACA
Organism: Lepidothrix coronata; assembly: GCF_001604755.1. Taxonomy (NCBI): domain Eukaryota; kingdom Metazoa; phylum Chordata; class Aves; order Passeriformes; family Pipridae; genus Lepidothrix; species Lepidothrix coronata. The sequence continues at coordinate 173,379 of NW_016690474.1, forward strand.
GCACACTGCTTTAAAAATAAAATGGTAGAAATTGGTAATTTAACGGCATGTAGCAAGCAGTTTTCAGCTTTGCCTGCTGTGAATCAAGTCCATGCCTTTCTCTCTTAATCAGAATTTTATTTAAATAAGTTTTCATTATACCACAAGAAACAAGATTGTCAACTCATTCTCTTGCAGCGAGCTGTGTTGTCTGTAGGGCCAGCTCAAAGCTTTCAGCAGTGTTGGCAGGATTGAATTTTACAGTCCCAAGGCTGGAGGACTGGGCTCGTCCTGCTGCTGGATGGGGAAGGACGAAAGAAGGGCTGGAATGGAGGTGAGTCCTGGAGAGCCAGGCTTGCTACTCCCATGCCACTGGGGTGGGACATCTGCCATATCCCCTCACTTGACTTTCCAAGGTTCTGCTGGTAGACAATGCAAAAGCTATCTTGTCCATTTCTAGCAGTCATCTGCTTGATGTAACTGCTGATTTTGCCAGCGGCAGTGCCAGCTGTGGTTATTAGTTTGTCATGTTGAATACAATGTGGAAGGCAGAGCAAATACTGGTGCCACTCTGAGCCACAGTGGGAGAGAGGTTTCAATTGGCAATGTGCCTGTAAAACTGCTTTTCCCCCAGTGAAAGGCTGGCTGTTCTTGCTTACTTTATGTAGGTATTATTTCCACCTCCCACAGCGCTGCTGTGAAATGTGTGTCTTGCCTTTGAATTCAAAGATCAGGATAAATTCTCCCCTTCACCAGAGTTTGACTTAGGTTGGGCAGGGTGAAAGGGAGAGAAACAGCCTTAGATTGATCCTGGATGTAATCTAGATTTACTGAGAAATGTTAAACCCTGGATCTCTCCTACCTTGTCCTCAACAATCAGTATTACTACTGCATCAGTGCCAGCCCTCCCTCCTTCATCTCTTCTTGCCTGTAGGATTCTCCTTTCCTGAAGGAAACTCTGGTTGCCCATTGCTCACCATAAATGGCGTGGCCTGAAGGACACAAAGAATTGGGATTCAGGAAGTTATTTAATTTACCCAAACTCAAGGAACATGGGATCATGTAATCTTTTACTGGTTCTAAGTCTTGCAACTTGTTTTCAGGCATCAGGAGCAAAAACCTGTCCTGGTTCTAAACTGGTTGAAGAGGCTTTGTTAGGATAGGATCGCATTGGTTTAAAAAACAAGATGGCCTAATCTTAAGTCTAATTAAAAAATTCCTAATTGAAATACAGAAACTGCACTAACTTTGGGGACAGGAATACCTGTGTTACCAGGGAGGGGCAACATGACTTCCTTGGGGCCAACATAGCCTGCATATACTGGTGCTTCTGGGGCACCACCAGTGGGAAATGTTTTGAGTGCTCCAGGTAAATCTCTGGGCTCCAACCATCCCATCAGCCCTGTCTGGAGTGATTAGGGCAAGAAAGACTGGTCTTGCACATGGATCCTTTTAATCTCTGATATCACTTGCAACCAGCACAGACAAGATGTAGGCTGCCTATCTTTTGTCTAGCGAGTGTTGTGTCTTAGAAGCGAACTGAGGGACTGAACATTTTTAAGAGCACCCTCTCTGGGATTGACTCTGGGGACAGTCAGCTGGGAAATGCTGGTCCTTCCTCCACAAACTCTTCTCCAGCTCATAAGGTATCCTGTGATGAATATTTGAAACACTCAACTACAGCCTTAAATACTTGGGTTAAAGCAGTAATTGTAGCTAATCACTGAAGGGAATAATGAGACACTTCTAGATATCAGATGACCTTACCACAGTAATACCTGTCTTGTCACGTTTTATTGTCTAGTGACATGGTGAAGGTTTGGAAGATAATTGAATAGCAAGCATTCATGAGTGAAGCCGTGATTAAAGGAGCAAATAACCTAACAAGCATGGTCAGGTACTGCATGTGTTTCAGCTGTTCATTTTGCTGAAGGCCAACAATTTATGCTACACCCAGTGGCTACTGACTCTCTTCAGACCAGATACATGCAATAAAACTGGAATGTTAATTGAGGCAGAATGCAAGGCCTTAAAGGGACAGTGCTCTTGCAGGTACTTGTGATACCTTATTCCAAGATGTTTCACTGTTGAATTTTAGTTTAAACCATGGTCATTGAAATGCTAGTGGGAAGGAATTAATAAAAGAGACAACATGTTTTGACACATATTGGACATCCTCATTTCAAAGTGAAATCCATGGCTTATTTTTTTCCTGCAGGTGAGATGACATATCAAACATTTTAAAGTAATGCCTGTGGTATATGAGAGATGCACTCTGCTAATAAATGTGGAAAAATGTCAGCGTTGTGGAATTATTGACAGGTCTGACATAAAATTCAGTTTCTCCAACACCATTCCATCTAAACAGAGTTAGTGGTGTATTAGACTCTCAAGGTCTATGACTGCAGGTATATCACTCACTAAACAGTTTCCCAGCTATGCAGTTAGGGGGAAAAGGCCAATGTTATGCTCCAAAGTACAAGCTTGTCACTACTTTTTCTACAGCAAGTAGCTGTCTTGCTACTTGTGGGATTATTGACTCACTGTATAAATAGTCATAATCTATTCCAGCTTTACAACTGTAGTACGGGCTCTTGAAACTCTTCAAGAGATAGTTTAAATGTTAGCTGTCCAGGTTCAGTTTCACAAAGGTATTTAAGGTTTAATGCTTCAGTGGCTAAACTCCCACTAAGGCCAGAGGGAAGTCAAGTATCCCTACAGGATTTAGGTTTTCAGGTATCATTGTGAATTTGACCTCTAACATCCATAAAGCCTCTTGTTGAGTGGCATAAAATGCTTCCTGCTCTCCAGAGATTAAGTATATTGGTTAGCTACACTAATCCCCACCTGTCACCTAAACCAAAAAAAAAGTAACTGAGATTAGTAGCTAGAAAGCAAGTGTCTCTCCAGGACTAACTTGCTGGACCATCAAACCAAGCTATGCTTGAAGGTTTACCACATCTCCTGTTTTCTCATGAACAGGACACTGACAGCAGTTGAGATCCTCACATTGTCTAGGCTCTCCTGACATGAGAACTGTGCAGGGATTACAGATGAAGGGTGTTGGCTACCTCTGTTTCAGGGCTGCTCCACTCTGCTAAGAAGCTGAACCGCCTCAGGCCAGTTCCCTGTTGTTTGCAGCACTCCTACCTTTTCTCACACTTGCTCATTAGGCAATGCACTGGTATTTGTTCTGTGTGGAGCTTGGCTGCCAAGCATATCCTTATCAGCTCATGTCCCAACTGGATCAGCTGGACAGCAGGCTAGAAGGGAGAGACGTGGTTGTGGTGCATTTTGAATACTGTTGAATGCACAAAGGCTTAGGAGGTTCTAGCTTTGCAGCTCGAAGAATCATATATCCTGTAAAGGTATAATGATTCCTTCTTGAGAAGTTTTCCACACATTTCCTCCTTGAAGAACTGGACATATTCTGTCCTGTGGAAAAGCTATATCATGTTTTGATACTTTTTGCCTAAATTTTTAGATTGTCTTGAACATGATAGGTTTATATTTTCTCTCAAATGCCACTGATTTCTTATACGTATTCCCCTTTTAAAATTCAAATCAATAAAGAGGGATCAAAAGTATACACCCCAAATCCCATTGAATGAGGCCATGGACCAAAAATAGAACAATAAGTGAATGTCATTTAGAAACAATGAGAGCAGAAATAATATGTGAAAATATGGAGAAAAAGTAATTTATGGAAGACAGTCATAAAGATATTGAATTATTCTTAAATGATCCACTTTATCTTTTTAATTTTTTTTTTTATTTTAAATTTCAGAGAGGACAAAGATCCATCTTGTGGCACAGTGCAAAGAAGTGGTGAGCCTGGGGAGGAGGACACTGAGCTGCTGGGATCTTTGCTTCTCATAAATGACTAATCTTGGGTCTCCAGTAAGGTTTTGTTGTTGTGTCAGCTCCTGTCTGGCTCCTCTTGTGTTTAGATAGAACCTCCTGCAGTGAGGGGGAAGCATGCTAGTCAAGGAGGTGCTCACATGCCTCATGTGGTGTCAGCTTCTCGGAGTACATTGTCCTTGTGGGCCATTTGTCACCTAGCCTTACATTTGGGATGAAAGAAATGAGCCTTTCAAGTGAACTTTCCCATCTTTTCAACTCTCACTTAATTCCCAACCATTGCAGTCAGGCAATATTGAGTGCTAGAGCCCAGAATGTAGTCTGCAGCAATGTCTGGTTTGGTGGCATGGCCAGGGTATCTCAACTGGGGCTTAATTTTTGGAACTCACTAGGTCTCAGCTTATTTTATCCTTGTTTTCTTCTGCTTGGGATTAGAGTGCCTCTGCTGTCAAAATTACTAATAGACCCCTGAGGCAGAAAATGTTTCTTCTGTAATGATACGTACTGTGCTACTTCACATCTGCAGCGCTGCAGGGCCACTCTTTTGGCTACCTCTCACTTTGCCGGGGAGTGAGATGGAAAAATGACTGTCTTTCCCGGTACACCTTTAACATACTTTAGTTCAGTTTACATTAAATACCCAGGAGTGAGGACAGAATGACAGCTACTGTACTGTGTGAGCTGCCCAAAGGTAGATTCTGTTAATACAGAAGTTAGACAGTGTGACAGATAGATGGGAGATAAGCAAAAGGCTATTATCCCAAGGTAAAGTTATTTCAACATACTGCCAATAACCCCTACTTATAATTTGGATGAGAGGTAGGAGAGGCATGACTTCAGCTGAGATCCTTTGACTGCCATCTACACCTTTCAGTGAGGCTCTGACACTTTATCAAAGAGAGGGGAAAAAAAAGAAAGATCAGTCTTTATATTCTGGGCAGATGTCCAATAAGAAACTCCAGCAGAAGATTAAAGTATTTAACATGAAAGAGAGATCTAGTGCAATGTGTAATATCCAGCAGTTCTAAAAATAAGCATGTTTGTCAAGTCTGCAACAATCAGGCTGATTGCTAGCATTGACAGCATGACATACAGCTTGCAATCTGGCACAGGGGAAAAATGTTATTCAAATATCTTCACAGACAAGATGGCCTTTGCATTTACAGGAGAGGAACTGCATAACAGCCCTGGCCCAGCATGCCTACTGTCTTTCCCCAGCTGTGACACCCCACTCCTGAGGAGATGAGGAGGAACTGGAAAGACAGCTTCTGAGGAGGATTCAACAAATACTGCTGCCTGATCTTGCAAGTCTGACCAGACCCTTCTAATGGTCATAAGAGAGGGAGTCCCTGGCACATCTACTAGAGTGTCACATGTTGGTGACTGAGTTGTTCAGACTGCCATCAGGAGAAGCGGAAAGATGAGCTGAGAGAGGTAATGACTATTCAGAAACTATTTGCTGAGCAGGGGATAGAACCATTCTCCACCCCAAAACACAGAACAGATAACTGACCAGAGAAAGGGCTGTATACAGCAAATGAGTGCTTGTGTGCCGATTGATTTCACAGCATACTTCCTTTTGAATGCCAAGTCCTCCCCTGGGAGCAGGAAAGGAGTACTACACCAGATCCAATAGTGGGAGTGGATTTTGAGGGAGGAATAAAACTGGGGTGGAAAAGACATGTAACTTGACCATAGCTATAAAGGGAGGTGAAGTTCAGAGTAGGATTCACATATGGAATTGCTATCTTTCCACTTCTAAGCATGCTGAAGGAGCACTAAATATAAGTTCAGGATACAGACAAACTACCAGTCTGTGCTTGGAAAGCTTCCTGGTATTTATGGCCAGAAATCTGAACGGTGGCACTCAGAGGAATCCAATCTGCTTCCTGGGAAGGAGCTGCTGTCTTTGGGCTGCAAGTGATATCTCCGTAGCAGTACTCTTCTCCTGAGCCGACACAGTGCTTCTCTGAGGGAGACATCAATGCACAGGCAGCCGTCTTGCAGGGACTGAGCTCCAGTCAGACCTGGACTGGGGCCACAAACAAACTCTATGCCCTAATAAAGAAGTCCCCAGACAGTAAGCATTTGTTCTTTCTAAGAACTATGATTGACCTGTTTTTCTCTTGAAAGGAAAAAGGTTTTAAAAGTTCAGTTCATTTTTCAACTCTTCCTAACTGTGGGAGTGAAATACTGCTTTCTGTGAGTCTGAGACCTGCAATGAAGTCTCTGGGTATGAAACACCATGTCCCTTGTCTTTCCTGGCTAGCCCTACTCATTGCTCCAAGAGCTCCACATTTGCAAATCTCTCCTTTCATTTCCAAGTGTTCTTCCGATCCCCTTTGATGCATAGGATTTCTTTCACTTACTTTTTCTTTCCAGAAAGCCAAGCGCTAAAATCTAAATGTGAACATAATGTTAACCTTGCTAAACCCTGTTACAGGCCGAAAGAACAGCCACATACATAGCTAATGTTCGTTACCACCTCATTAAAATGCAGGACAGCTGAATGCAGATGCTCACATGGCCAGAACTGCAGGCATTTGCAAACCTTCACATTAATAAAATTCCAGAGTACTTTATTAAAACATTGCAACTCCACCCACTCCCCAAGACACCTCTGGGGTTTGTGAGCCTGAAGAAAGCAAGCATTAGGCAACAGAACTATTTCTGGTTCTGGCAGGCGTCCTCTGTTCACAGATGAAGTCTTTGATTCCTGTAGCTTTTTTTCTTCTTTTAAATACAGAACTTATGACTTCATACTTTCTTCCTGGGGTTAAGTAATTCTGGTTCATACCCTTTACTGCACATCACCTTCTAGAGTAAATAACCTCTCACGCTCTGTTTTTCTGTCAAAATAAAATACAAGCTCCTGACTCATGTCATCTGGGGCAGGTCCATAAAAACATGGAAATTCACTATTTTTGGAAAATACAAGTATTTTAGGGAAATACAGCCACATATAGCTGGCTTACTGTCTCACAGTGTATCCCCAGGGCTGGACTGGATGGGGAACATCTTGTTTCTCTTACTAGTGGTCAAACAAGAGCTCATGGTTCTTAACTGTTCCTATGCCAGTTCACAAGGCTGTTGCCTGTGCTGTAGAGAACCTACTGCATCTCTTAGGGGTCTGCAGGGAATTGTTCTATCCTTGCTGTAGAGAGAGACACTGGATATACTGGGTCCATTAAACAGTTTGAACTAGTTCAGAAAGTTTAAGTAATGAGAAATGACCCTGTGGCAGTGCTTTGAGTGAGGACTTGGAAAGTGTCCCCATATACAAACATGTCCCAAATGTCCCTGTTTTCTGGGACAGCCTTGTCCAATTTATCTTTGTAAGGTAAGCAATTAGTTAAATACTATAATTTATGTGCTCATTCACCCATAAGTGTGAATTGCATTTCCTTGCCTCCTTGACCCTAAAAAGATATGTCTGGGTTTAATGACTCTAATTCAGCCGGTATTTTACCCACAGACACTGTTGGCGATGTCAGCATTTCTTGCACGACAAGGGAATTACCCCCGGAAAGCAAATTCAAACTCATACCTAGGAACAGATCCAACACTAGTCTAGCCATGCTCCAGCAACCCACTTCTGAGCATCCAATAACCTGAGCGCTGCTGATTGAATGCACCACCAGCAACGTGTTTTTTGAGATCCCAGCTGTTACCTTGGGCTCACCAGGAGGATTGGCATGCAAAGATTTCAGGAGGGAAAGAAAGATGTGTTCTCTGCCAGTTTCAACACTGCTGTGTGATGTGTAGGAGGCAGCAAAGCTCATCCAGAAACCAGCTAAACTGGAAGAACAGCCAAATCTTTTGTGAGCGAGGTTCCTACTTTCGGCTGAGCAAAGGCACTAATGTTTCCTGAATGCATTATTTCTGACATTTAAAAATGCCTGGCCTTAAAAAAGTTCAGTAAAACTTGGCTCTATTACAATTGGTACAAATTTTGTCATTGATTTCAGCAGAGCTAGAATTTTACCTTGGACATACAGACCTACAAATCATCTATAAGAATCCATCTATTTAAGCTTAGTCCAAAATATTTTTGTATTCACATTTTATGATGGAAGACCACACTGCCAGTTTGAGTCAGATGCTGAAAGCTCTTTTATATTTAAGGCATGATACTTGGGAATCGGATGACAGCCTGTACCATTTCACTCTTTAGTAGCACATAATAGAGCAAGTGCCACCTGTTACAGAAGCTGTCAGCACTCTCTCTGGTGGAAGGGTGATTGAACAATGAAAAACACTTGTCTGATCCAGTCAGGATTTATGATTATATGCTGCTGAGTACATTTCGGGTTTTAACTGTAAGAAAACATACAAACATGAATGTATCTGTCTATATCACTGACCTTTGCCCCTGATGGTAAACTTCTTTATTCCTTCTTTTGCCTGTTACATTTTATTCCATATCTCCTAACAAAGCTTCTTCCTCCACAAAATTTCTTTTGATCACCTATTTCATACACTCTATTACTGAGTTACCTCAAACATGCATGAAACAAAATCTGTCCAGACTCACCAGGATGAAGCTAGATTTCCCCTCCCCCCAGTTATTCCTCTCCTCCACTGTTGTTTAAGGTTAGAAGAATCAGTTTCCGGCCAGGCTGTGTGGGCAGGAGACCTGGTAGGTAATGGAGGCCATTCCTTTTTGCAGAAGTGCCTAGGAGGATCTCCCTCTGTTTAACAGGCCTTCTTGCCATCACAGGTAGGATGCATATGGTTGGCTTCCATTTTTCCACACTGCCTTAGCTAAAAAGAGAATATTTTTTCTCTCTCACTTACAAATAAATTTGGTAAGTTCCCTGAAGGCTTTGTGTGAATTGTGCCAGACAAACCTTGTTTGTTAGGATGCTTAGCACAATTACCATATAACACCTGTTTTGTTATGACAACATTTTCCATGTATACAATCAATTCACTGTAGTCACCCAGAGCCTGAGGACTTCACTTTTTGCTTAAGGTTTGTTTCTGTTTGTTTAGATAAGAACTTAAGGCAAGGCAAAGTGGAAATCCCTGCATTTGATCAGATTCTAGCAAGTAGCTCAGAGAGTTGCATGGCAAACCAAGGAGGAGAATGCAGAGGTGCATTTCTACCCTGCCACTGTCATGCTTGGAGAAATGACGATAGATTAAATGAATGTGACAGAAGAAACTACTGCTCAAGAACTTTGAAGCAGGTGAGTTCTTAGGGTTACCTAGGACCACCCTGATGTCCTTAGCTGTCCTTATGATTGCAGGAATTGAGCCGGTAAGGTGCTTCTTGGAGGATCAAGATTTGTAACTCCAGAGTTTGTGAAAGCCTGGAGGAAAGGGCAGAGTTGTTTACCTGCTGGAATGCTTCAGGTTCCCCTTTGCAGACCTGTCGCCCTTAGCAGGCCAATCTATGTCTGCACTGTCATGACTCTGTGCTCCTGATCACAGCTGAGCCGCAGCTGCTTCCATCTCTAACCCTGTCACAGTCTTCTCCAGCTCAGCACTGATGCATGCAATCCAGCTTCTTCAGGGGAAGAGTGGAGGGTAGAGAACGTGTACACATCTGGGCCTGTTGCAGTCTTTACACCCCCAAACAGACCAGGACACCTCAGGCATGTGGGTGCAATCTGTGGTCCCACTTTCTTGGGGGATTTCTACTGTAGGTGTGGAAGACACAACAAGGCAATTTCCCCTCACAGCTTGACCCACTGCACTTCACGATGCTGCCATATACGTATGTGTGAGAGGCAGCCTGTGCTTAGCAGAGTGAGCTGATGGAGCATCTACATTGTATAACATCCCATTGGTACCATGAATACATGTAGAATCACAGAATCATGGGAAAGCTGAGACTGAAAGGGACCACAGGCAGGCTCCAGTCCAACCTCCTGCTTGGAGCAACGTCAGCTGTGAAAGCGGATCAGGTGGCTCAAAGCTTTATCCACCTGGGTCTTGAAAAGCCTGTCAGTGGGTGATGGCACAACCTCTGTGAGCAGTGACTTCCAGTATTCACTTCTCCGTATTGTTAAAAAGATTTTTTTCTGATATCCATGCTGAACTTCTTGTTTCAGTTCATAACCATTGCTCCTCGTACTGCTGCCACACACCTCAGTGAAGAACATGCCTCCATTTTCTCAACAGCTTCCCTGTAGGTACTGAGGGACTGCCCTTATGTCCTCCCAAAGGCTGAAGAAGCCCAGTTCTCACCGGACAAGTGTTCCAGCCCTGATCTTTTCAGTGGTCCTCTGCTGAGCTCATGCTAGTTTGTTGATATATTTCTCACATTAGGTAGTCCAGCATAAAACTTCATGTGTCTGGGGTGAAGACATAAAAACATCAGCTACAATAACACCACCTGCACTTGGTTTTGTTTTGTGCCTAATCACAGGCTCAGAGAGGTTTTGCCTCACTTTCAGCTTTGTGAAAATGTCACAAAGAAAAATTTATTGCTTAAAGCAGATTGAATTTGTTGCCATCTTTTGGATTTTTAATACTAGATTTTATACAGAGTTAGGAAGTACACGTATGTAGTTTCAAAGTACATGAACCAGATAGAATACTACTGCTATTTTGTAACATTTTCTTTTATATTAGTAGAATTTGCAAATATTAGTCTACAAAATCTACCTTTTTTTTTTTTAATTCAGAACTAGAAAGCTTCAAAAAGACTTATTTTTCAGAGAATTTGTTGAATCACCATGGAAAAATCTATCAAAATGCCAGATTTCAGCACACAGTTATTTTTCCATTATGAAAAAATGCTTACATTGAAAGACGAGTCAGTGAAAAAGTTTATGAAGCTGAAGCAGTTGTTATATTAATGTTGAATTTTCTAAGGGGTTGATTCTTTTTTCATAGAAACTGGCATGCCAACATGCCACCAACTGCAGCTGATAATCTCATTCTGAATGCAACCTCCCAACTAAAAAACTTATAAACCCATTCAAAAAACAATTAGTAAAAAATCATGGTGAAAAGGCCATCAAGAATAATTCCATAAAAAAGATGTAGGTTCATAGGGTGTCCTTATACCATGGATTTCTGGGTACTAAGGGGTTTTACTGAATAAAAATATGCTTGTCCTGTTCTGATATTCTCCAATCATTACGTGCCAGACAAGACTGGACTGAGCTGTGTGGGTCCTTCGTCTGGCACAGTTCTGACACTGATTTTATTTTACTTTCTCAAAACTAACAGCGTGCTAGCTCTGATCAGTTACACAGTTCTCCTTTATAGAGCAGAGACTACTGTACTTCTCTGATTTCCAAATGAAGACATGTTTAACTTTATCTACATGCATCTTGTGATATATAAAATGTGCTGTGCAAAACATTACTGTACTTAATTTCTGTAAAAATATCCATTCAAGACACCCCAACTGACAACAGTCATTGAGAAAAATGCATTTAAAATGTCTATGCTCTGACTTGCTCTTGCACAAGAAATCACATGCCAGAGATGCACATTTTGTTTTCAACTACAAACTTCAGACTTCTTTTTCTCCCTGCAAGGCATACCGAGCTACCACTGCTGAGTGGTGCAGAGTATTTAGCAGGCACAGTTAGCAAAGAACCCCCTGGAAATCCAATCAGTATGTCAAGACTGATGTTATTGATGTATATGGGGAGACTTCTCATTCCAACCCCTGCTGCTCCTTTAGAAACCCAGAGGATTGTTAACACAGTTAGAGAGAGTTCATGAACTCTGCTCTGTATGAATGCAAAGTATCTGGAACATTGATATGGAAGTGGAGACTCTCTTGCCTTTGTTTCTATTCATGTTCCTTTACATAATATTTTAGTGATTAAGAACCAGATTTAGCCCCCTGATATCCCTACTGGTTCCTCTGAAGTCAATTGATGGTTACCAAACATAGAATTTAATCCCAAATTTTGTAAAAATAAAGTAATAAAATTCCCAGGTCTTGCAGCTTCATAGAACTTTCAAATAAAACCTTTCCCTTTGGCTACTGCCATCTATTGTTGATTCTAATAGAAAAAAAGAGAGAAAATGAAGCTTACAAGACACGGCACAGCCCTGTGCATGAGACTTTTGTGCTGGAGGCATAAATATGGAGTAAGTTCCTTCCAAGGCATTTTTAACAATGTTACACACACTCCACCAGGCAGGAGAAAGGCCTGATCCCTTCTAGCGTCCTCAGAGTATACTGTGTACCACTGAGGTGATCGTGAGGCATATAATATGAAGCAGGGAATTACAGCAGTTGTTCCTTAATTTACACACCTAAGCCTCACTCAAGAAAACTTAAGTGATTTTGCTGGACTAGGTCCAGATCCTTCCTGTACGCCAGTCTGCCACCAGCTGCCTCCACTGCCTTCCCTCCCTCTCTGGAGAGGTTCAGAAGAGCTTGTTAGGCTGGGTCCCATTCTTCACCTGTGAAGTGCTCTCACATCATGAGCCTGTACTGCCTAAGAGCTTCTGGAAGGGTGGAGGTTCTGTGCTACAACCTTACAGACACTTCTTGAACTGCCTATTTGCAAGCATTGCTGAGATGCCTCCACTTTTTTTTTTTTTTTTTTTAAATATAGCTTTCTCTTTTTGACATCTGGGACTCTTTTATATTCAGTGGGCCAAATTATAAAGAGTATAAAATTGATTTAGCTTGCATACGAAAGGTCATCTTACACTGTGCTCTTAATTTCAATTTCTCAGTACTTTAGAGTTATAGGATGCGTTATTAAATGTGCAATAACTACTAGATAATTTTAAACATCTTTTAGTTATAACTAATACAATGTTTACAGCTAGCACACAATTAAGAAAACTGGTTGATATCTCTCTAGGTCGGTAGATCACTTTGGGAGAATAAATAGTTGCTGCAGCAGCAGCAGTCTAGTTTTTACCAGGAGTTTGTTCAGAGTAATAGTTGGGGCAGTCAGTTTTCACAGCTATCATACTGATCAGCTTCTGAAAGATGATGAGATGGAGTTCAGACATGTAGAAAAGAGGCATTCTTCACTGTCCTCTCTACCATACCTTCTCATTTTGCTGGCTTCCTGTGTTTAGGTATGGGGAGTCTAAATAAAAGGTTTTAGCCTGGCACTGTAATGAAATACAGTAATTTTAGATGTGATGGTTGATTAACATGGTAGTTGATGTAACACGATACCACATTTTTTCTGTAGTAAAGAAAATAAGTAAGAGATTTATTGACAGTGGCTTGTGGACACAGTGATTTGTTCAAACCAAATGCTAAAACAACAAGAAGCCTACTGCTGCTGTCCCCACTGAAGCCACAAGCAAACAGCTCATGTCTTGGAAATGAAGGCTCACTAACAAACTGCCTCTCTGCATCCACAGAGTGTGTGGCCAGAAGAATGCCGGGCAGCATTGCCATTTCTGGTTAGCTTTGCCTAATGATAGGTCACAAAATTTCTGTGTTTTTATTTTTTTTTCAGTAGACATTTATCCAGCAACACACTCTTGAAGCATAAACTTACCTGTCTTCAACAGAAATAAACCACATTTCAACCAGCTACATTTTGCCACTAAACACAAAATTTCTTTGCTTATACTGTCAGTGATCCTGTCATTTTTTTCAGAGTGTTGTGTGATACTGTGCTTCTGGGTCCTGCTATAACAAGTGAAGTCAGGAATTCCCTTCTCAGAGTGAAGCCTTCATTGCTGATGGCTGTATTGACATGGAGATGATGGCTGAGAGTAATATGTATTGAAGGCATAGCAGTCTGCTGAGATTGGTGATAGTCACTCCTGAAATGCTAAATATAATCTTAAATTTTACAGTATTTTGACATGCTTTATTGGAAGGTATCATAATTTCTATAGTTCAGGTCTGAATCTAGTTTTGGTTTATATATCTTTAAGACATTAGAGCAGGTGTGCAGACTCCCGGATTTCTTCCTTGTATCCAGGTCTTTTTACCTGGCAAAATAAGTGGAAAAGGCATCTTAGTCAGATTTGACTGCAGGACTTTTGTTCCTGGCATGCGAGTCTGCAGCAAAGTCCAAGCTCAGCTCTCCCATTATCTAAAAGGTTTTATTAGTCTCCAAGAATGAAGAACCTATTGCTTCTGGCTACCCAGGTCCCAGGGTACCCAGATAAGAAGGACAGATAAGATATCATAAGAAGGATGTAGGTTCATTAAGGGTATGGTTTCATGATGTGTCTGCCAGCAGGAACACGACACAGAAAGCCCGAATGTGCAGAAGGCTGTGACTGCAGAGAGACAGTGAAAAGCAACTTTGGCCTCTGTTCTTTCTTTCTTCTGAGGTGAAAGGACCACTGAGATCAGTGGCTTATAATTGATCATTTTTGCTATCCGTTATCATTAAGAATGCAAGATCTTCATTTACATACTGTAATGTTCCCGGCTGTGTTGCAATTTTGGGGACAGGATGCAAAGGAACAGTCCTTTCAGATGACACTGTTGGTTCCCATGTATTCTCTTCCCATTTGAGGGAGCAAATCTTGCATTTGCTCATCAATGACCATTTCTGTTGCTGATGCATAAATCAGAACAGATCCCAGGTTGTTCATCAACTGTTTTAGTGCAATTCTTACATGTAGCAATGTGTTCATCCATGTACTCTTGCTTGCTGCCTGGAGAGGAATCATCCCTTCAATACACTTGAGGCTAAACCTCCCAGATACATTTTTACCAGCTTCTAAGTATTTTGTGATCAGAAACAAAGGGTTAAAAATACTTTAGCTGTATTATTGATGAAAATATGATTATTAGCTTACAAAATTAAATTGCAAAAAGAAAGGTTCAGTGGTTTGGAACTTTGAAATATAACTTTTATACAAGTCTTTATTTCAATTTCTAATCAATAATTCTTAGAATATGGCTTCATTTCTATTGCCAACAGTGTTTTTATGGAGAGTATTTCATTCAAAATAACAAATGTTTCAGGTGATTTATATCTCTTTTTAAATGTAATATCTTAGTATGCACTGTACCTTATTATGGATGCCTGTCACTCATGCTTCAGTCCAGTGAAATTACTGGTGAAACTATGACTAATAAAATTGGTTGTGAACCAAAATTCAATAACAGCAAAGTTAATTACGTGTTTACAAGAGTATAAACTTACAGTTTGATCAATATGTAAATTCTGACCTTCAATGGTCTTTTCAGCCTTCTTTTAAGCTTTTAGTCTTGCAAAGATTAACTTAACTGCCTAGAACTTCCTTTTATGAAGTTACCAGTATATGAGAACAAAGAATTTCAAATGGTGAGTTTATATTTTTCAAAAATTAAACAAAATACAAACTGTTGATGCTGTAAATACTCATTCATCTTACTAAATGGCAGCATTAAACTGATATATATTTACTATAACAAGAATAGCTACTTAACATTTTTTATATTTATTTTCATATAAATTATGCTATTAACTATATTAATGCAGCATTCTTGAAACACACTGCTTGAGATTCCTGTCCAAAGTGTGAAGAGTTTTGTATAAGGGATGGTTGTTGAATCAAAGCATTTTTGAAGTTTTTTGTCTCCCAGGGTCTGCCAAAGCAGTCCTTATGTATCAATGATCATCTTTCCCTGACTGAATGACTATCTTTTTTCTATATTTCCTGAAGAGTATCTAGAGACACCACTGCACTTGTTTTTATATCGCTTCTTTTAGGGAATACACTTCTTTTGCAGATAAAACAGGCATATCATTCCCTGTATTTAACATTGCTATGGATAGCAATAAGCTTGTCACACACAAGCATTATTCAGGACAGCCAAGAAAATATGTTTTTGGACAGATAACTTTCTTGGTAAGTTCTGATCTGACTTTGGAATGACGTTGTTTGAGTGAAAAATTTGCAGAATATTGCCAGCTGCACCACAAAAAAATCACCGAGAAGGACACTGTTTCTACCTAGAAATCCATCACTTGTATGTTTGCTTGGCTGGTTTTGTGTGTTACATTTCTGTCCTCAGAGCCAGCAGGGAATTGCAGTTACTGGGATGGAAACTGAAGGAAGTTCTAGCTCAGACATGAATATATCCTACTGTGCAACATGAAGCTGTTATTTTTCTGAAGGATTTGTGGTTACAAAGCAAACCACAAGACAAAAGCAATTGGATGCTTTCTAGCATATTTGGACTAACTGGCTTCTAAAGTAGGACATATGTGCTCTGGTTCAGCACTTGGGCAGCTCTTAGACACTGAAGTAGGTTGCTTAATGGACACAGAAAGGATTGACTTATTTTAAAATAACCTGCAGAATTTCATTCAATGTTTTAAAATGTTTATTCCCTCAGGAAGATTATATCTCTGGTAGTAACAGAGAGTACTTTATTTTGGAGGTGTGAAATCTTATGGCTTACCTGGCTGTAATTTTTGCTTCTGGAACTTCCCTCCATGTCTCCCATCCCACCATTTCAAGATCTATCAGAAGTTCCAGCTGTTCCTTTTCTCTTTTGTGGCTGGCTTTGTCAGTCTTAGAACAGAAGTTCTGGCCCAGGAAGGTTTACTCCTTCATTTTAAATAGCCATAAAAATCTAATTTCTCTCCTGGTTTAAACTGATATCCTCTGATATTGTCAGTGTTACCTAGGAGCTCCAAATGCATCATGCAATTAATTCCCTAATTTCCTTCTTCTTAAGGTAATTGTGGAAGAGAATAAAACCCCTAAACACTGTAATTTGCTTCAGTATCAGCAATGATCACCTGAACAAAGGTGGAATAATGTTGCATGGCAATAGTGTTTTAAATATACAAACCCAGAACATCACACACATCACAGGATCCTAGGTGGTCAGGCTACACCATGGAAAGTTTACTCTAGCATCCAGAGCAAGAGATACTCTTTAGAAGGAGATGTAGTTCTTTCTGATCTGGAGAGCCCCTTTCCCCCAGTACTGGGGACATAACTGGGAACCAGAGGACCCAAGCAGCTGGCATGATGCATGTGACACCTTGCAGAACTGGCTGCAGCATTCCTGCTTATGAAAAAGCCAGAGCTGTATTGTGGCTTGATGCTGGAGCATAAAGTTTAATGTATTTTGCATGATGTTGGCTAAATAAGGCTGAAAAATGTTGGTAACATAGAATGAATGTATATTTTGCCCTTGTTACTGTGATTTGATTAAAATGCTGAAACAAAAAAGGGAGTGTAAAGTATCAGTCAACATACAAGTGAACCTAGTGAGAATTACTTGGTCATTGAAATCTAAAAGTCAGGAAGGTTTCGATCTTTGGGCTCACCTATAATTTGTGCACCATAAATGTAGACTGAAGTCGTTAGGGACTTTGTAATGACAGTGCTGTCTATAACAGTATCATCAAGCAAGACATTGGCATAAATCATTGGCACTTTGCAAAGTGTCACTTCTGTCAACCTCCCAGTGATGTGATCTTTAGTCTTTCAAATCTATAGACTGGCATTTGGATCAGCTAAGCACCTAGCATCCTGTCTTGCATATTAAAGCTACTTTAGCCAATATCTAAATGCTGAAGTAATGCCTGCTTAAAAATATTTTTGAATTATTTGCATAATATAATCCCAGTACTTTAAAGCTTTCCTATAGGGCATAACTGTACAGTCTGTCCTCTGTTGATGGATTCACAACTACCTTAATCAATAATTAAGAAAAAAAAGGTATTAATTGAAGCAAGGAGCCCTATAAAATAACTAAATGGATGTTAAGGAAAATCAGATACTAAAATAATCGGAGTTTATAAAATACTTTCAAAGAAATTTTATGAAGACAAGCTTTTCAGTTTGAAATTGTTTTAGATAATATACAGGTTTCTTATGGATAGAAATTGCTTGTAGGGGTTGATACAAATAGACTAAATAACATGGATAGATTTAATAACATCTGAAAATGGACAGCAAGCAAAGAAAGCAGTCTTCTGTCTCTACAATGAACCTCAAACCAGAACTCAGTAATGTAGCACTTCACTGGACAATACTGCAACCCTATTGGAATCATCCTGTTTTACCTATGGATGAGTTTTTAGAGATGATGTATTGCTAGATGTGTAAACACTCCTGGGTATGTTCCTAGCCCTGGACATGTGTTTGTGTTACTGATAAATTGTTAGATGATCCCTGGTATGGTCTTGTTCTGTGACTGTTGTCTCAAGGACACTGATTGGTACAGATGTTTTTGTAATGGCTGCCGAAGCACGTGCAGAATTTGCAGGTGTCCTTTTGACTACTTTGAGATGACAAACCATAGTCACTTCATTATACTCTTCTAATCCTTCCTTTAGATATTATAGTTCAGGGTTGTATTTTTCATGAGGTTTTAGAAGGGTTTCCTTTTGAATTATGAGCGTATTTGATGCACTTTAAGATCCCTTGCAGTCTGTGCCAAAGCCAAACTGATTGATACCATGCAATTAAAAAGTTGCATTTGCATACACAGACGTAGTGAAAGGCATGAAGTCATATATGCCACAAATAAGATTACATGTAGCTCTATGAAAGGCATCAATAAAGATGACTTTAATCAATTAAGATTAAACTATCTTAGCCTAGAAGACGTGATTCTTAGGCTGTTTGGAAAAGGCTATATTAAACAAATGGAATTCATTCTCTTGCTCACTGGCCTCTGGAAGTTCCTGGACTACTTCTGAAGTGCTTATAAAAGGTTACTGAAAACAGACCTGTTTTCAATACATTTAGGTATTTGTTGAAAAAGTTGAAGAGGTTGAATTGAGGGCAATAGGCATAGCAACTAGATTAACAGTAAGCATCTTCAAATTCAGGCTGAGTTTTAAGAAAGATACAAGTGTTCAGATTTTACAAAGACCTTTCAAACTTCTGGCAGAAGTAGCTGTAAAGTTTCATTTGTTAGTAAACAAACAAATCTGAAACTGTTATTTAGAATATTGTGGTGTATATAAGCTTTGTGGTGAACTGAAATCCTATTGTTCTATATTCTTTTTCCAGGCATAACATAATTTCGGTTTCTAGTTACCATCAGAACAGAAGTGGGCAGTAGAAGAATGGCAACAATCTCACAAAAATTTTGCAGCAGTGAGAATCACAGATGGATGACCTCAGAAATTGATTTTACTGTGTTTTTGATTGCCAAAGGTAATAAATGAGTAACTTAGCCAGGTTGTATCGATAAATTTGAAGCAAAATGGCTACAACTGGGCATGATATAAACAAATGTGCTCAGAGCTGAAAGATTTATACCTCTTTTAGCATAAAAGCTGCCATATCTTTCTAGATATGTTGAAGTCTTCAGTGTCTAATTTTTAAGGCAAGAAGAAAGAATAAAATTCTACATTATAAAGCCTTTAATGATCAAAAGTAGAGCAATGGAGGTAGTTTCTTCTTTAAAAGACTAAAAGATATTTTAAAAGTAACTTGGCAATACAGTAAGAGCATCATCCATCATCCACCTGAAACTCAAAGGAGAAGCCCCACTTCCACCATTGTTTTTCAATGTTAACATATTCATAACATATTTCCTAGATTTTTTTTGTATATGTGTCTTTAAGCTGTGCAAGGGGGAAGTCACAGCTTTCTGTAAGGGCCATGACGGAAAAGTGAACTAATATTTGCATTTCTGCTTTCTGATCTTGTTTTGTCTGTAAGCTCAAAAAATATATGTTCATGTTTATATAACTTTTTCTACCATGAACTATGTGAAGTGACGAGGGATGAGACAATATTTGTGTATTTAAAAGGATAAAAAGAAGGAATTACAAAGATGATTTCTAGCACGTGTTTAGCTAGTAATTGGAAACAAAAGAAGAAACCATTAGCAGTGAAATTAATGACTATCCTGCCATGGGCTTTATAGGGTCAGAATTTTCTTCCCTATCATGAGGACCAGAGTAAGAGAAACAATTGCACAAATTGTAATGACAAGGGATAAGTCTGGAAAATAAGGAGATGGTCCTCCAACACCATTTCTAGTCTATCCTTAGCTACATGTTTTAGCTAACCAATCAGAAGCAAAAGGGAAGTTACTAGATTTCATACTTAACATTTCATTTGCAAGAATAAATACATTGCATCCAAAGCAGGGGCAGAGAAAGGGTCTCAACAGAAAGAAACCCTCCCCTCCCCCGATATTTCAGTTCTTCCTTATAATGGACTCAGCGTGAAAAAATCTAAATTTCTCCAGATACTTAGATCAATCAGCTAAATTCTCTGCTCTTACACAATGTCACTATAGTGTAACTCTGCTGAAGCCATTTAAGTCAGACCAATGGAAAACTGGTCTAAATGAGAATGGATCTGTCTTGAGAAGGAGGCAAGATGCTCAGCCACTCAAGAAAATGCCATATCTCTTATAGCATAGCTTCTTGACAGAATATCATATGGCAAAATAATATTAAGGGGAGTTCCACTTCCTTTCTGGTTTGTATGTGCTCTCTCACTTAATACAGAGCATTGCTTTTCCCATATGTATAAGCAGCAATGGTTCAGATCAAACACAGCACTTCAAGCAACAATTCCTGTACACCTAGAAAACCCCGGTTACATTAATTCAGTGCTGGGGGACCCTGAGTGACAGGGTAGCCATATATTACTACAGGCATAAATTTCTTCAAGACCAAGCCTGGATCTCTTTGTAGTGCTTAGATGGACAAGCCCCCTCTGAGGTATTTCATCTGCCTGCAAAGAGCTTTACGGATGGGTGTGGGCACACATAAGAGCGTGGCTGCTTGCTCTGTCTCTCTCCAGTTTGCCTGTCTTTTGAGTTTTATATGCTTTCCAAACACACTGAGATTTCCTGAGATTTCACACTGAGATTTCACCTATTGTTCATGATATTTCCATTTTCTCAGTTGTTCTGATATAGACAATTCCTTTCTCTGCTCTTTTCTGCTTCCAGGGCAAGAGTTTGTAGAAGCAGCATCAGCCACTGACCCTTCCCAGCAGCCGAGATTCAGCTGGTCTGCAAGAAGATGACAGTAGTAGTAACTAGTAACTAGTAACTAGTAACTTCAGTAAGCTGTGGGCATAAAATCTCACAGTTTGGGGGGACAGGGGTGCAGGTTTATTGCATAACTGTAGATGATAAACATTAAGAGGTCAGCTACCAAGGTGCTGCTTTTCCCTTCCAGGACCTTCATTGAGTTCTTACTGATTTTCTGGAAATTTGGCCTGGCTTTCCCAGGATGTTTGAAAATGTCTGCTATTATTTAAGCAAGTTTTAAATTCTTGTACCGGTTCTAATAAAAGGTGCTATTGCTTCACATATGATTTACCAGGGAGGGTGGCTACCTGTGATACAGTAGACAGTAACTATTCAACCCTTCAAGTGTCCGGTCCTACGTGGGACATAGCTGTAGCAAAGTAATATCTTCTTATTTCCTTTCTTTCTGCCTCTATCACCATCAAAATATTCTCTCTCACCACACTTCATAAGGACTTTCACCTGATATGAATTTGGTACCTAGTATTATTTGTGATGCTCTGTGTTTCCCAGTCCTTTTGTACATTTTGTCAATACAGCTGAAAATGCTTCAAGCCTGAATGTCACTATGTGTTTGTAGAACAACATAACCTGTGCTCGTCAGGACTGCAAGGTGCTATTGCTGTAATTAATTGACTAGCTTGACTCTTAAGTAATTTGGGTTCTGTACTAATACTGAGTCATTCTCAGGATCAACACATCTGAAGGAGTGGAAAATACCTTTGATCTACCAATTGTAATCAAAATAGTGCAAAAGATAAATTTAAAAATGTGTTATATAGTTTAAAATTATAAATCATAATCTTGAACCCTGACTTTTAAAACACAGAGACGTAAGGGGCATTTGTGCTTCTTAAAGTCTCCAGGAAATGATTCTCCAGCTTTGCTTCAAGTATTACTTACCCTTTACACCTAGTATCTAGTAAAGGAGCTTAGAAAAGTGTTTGTATCCTCAAGAACTTATCAGAAAACATGTGTAAAAATACTCAAAGACATTGTGCACAACTGTTACTTATGGACTTACGATGACAATGTGTATCAAACACTCAGCACATATCTAGGCAGCAGCTAAAGTTCAGCTACTCAACTTTAACCCCCAGGAGGAGGTCAACAGGAAAAAGGAATGCATGTTAAAGCTCACACCAATGTTAAGTGAGATTCCTTCAATGGGGCTTGAACTCCTACTCGAGATATCAGCAGCAGGGCTGAGTGCCTTGGAATGCAAATTGAGCTTGTTACTCTTCATCACAGGAGTCATAAAAGTTCTACATCAAAGATGCAGATACAGGCTGAATTTTATCCAAGGGATATTTCACCACCTACCCAACGGCCAGCTTCCAGATAATGGCAGGGAATACTTTGAACTACTATTGCTGATTAGACTCCCTCTGTCTTCACAAATACTTTATCATTGTTTGTTCCACTAAATTAACAACAGAAATGCACCATCTTGGAACACAGACTTTATGAAATGCTCTCAAAGATGAAAATCCTCACACCTTACAACCTCCCTTGTTACTGAATTATCCTTCATTTTTGGTCTTTCATGTACCAATAAAAAAAAAAAAGGAATCTTGTTTCTGAGTGTTGCCAGACTAAATAATGAAATGTACAATTTTACTGGCCATGAGATGACTCAAAGCTATAGTGATTAATTTAAAATAATTTAGATACACCATTTCACCTGCAAGCATGGCAAAAAAATACCAAACAACCTTTTAAAAAAACTACCAAGGGGACATGTAAGAGAATGGCACAGGTAACAAAAATGCCCCAGTTTTTTGTTGCTTATTGTTCAAAGTTCAAAGCACACGAAAGGACCCAGCAAAGAACCATAGGGTTCACATTTTATTCATCTCTTAAATTAAGGTGAAGGTTGTACCAAGGAAGTGAGGAAATTCAGATAAAGTGAAGGGAAAAAAAGTGAAGCAATAAAATTAAAAAAAAATGATAATTTGCATAAACTCAGGTGTTTTACTATTGGTAGATTGAGCTGTTGAATGAAAGAGAAAATAAAATCATGCAACAAAAGGTACACAAAGGATTAAAAAACGAGAATAGAACAGTGCTTTTTGTGGTACTGGCCACACAGACTGTAACTTGTGAAATAGGACTGATGAAAACAAGGCCCAGCAGTTTGGACTTTTTTTGATTCCTTTGATGAAGATGAAAGAAGAGATACATAAATCAGTTTTTCTTTTGAATTCTAGAAGGTTTTAAGGTACTGCACTGCAGAACGAGGTACAAAAATGCAGACAACAGACAGATGAGCAGGAATGTTCAAGTGGAAAGGAGATCTGTACCTTTGGTCTTCTATTTCGACCATATTTTTTTCAGTTTCTCTTTGTATTGTTTTTGCTGAGAGGACTTTACCAGCAGTTCCCTTCCATGTCACTTTTTGTATGTCTCCCTTTAAGGTGTGAACTCGACCCTTCATGATGATCACCCCTTGGTGAAGGCTGTCCTGCCATCACCCATGGGCAGTGCCAGTGAGCACCACCACGCAGTTGGCCCTAGTAGAGCAAATAAAACCACAGGGAGTCTGAACATGTGTCAAATCTGCTCTCACCCAAGGAAGATCTTTTATTCTGTGCAGTTGTTTCCTGGTGAATCTACATGCTCTGCTTCCTCTGCAATATTCATTAACACAAGTCACTTGTACAGTAAATATTTATTTAACTTTAAGATTTATATAGTGTCTTTCCCTACAGCACCTAGGTGGTATTTGCAGAAATTAAAAACATAAGTTATATGAAGCTTTCAATAATGTTTTGCATTAAACTGCTACTGTTGTCAGAAATAAATCAGCTATATTGTCATGAAATGAAATAAACCTAACAAAACCCAAACAAGCAGAAGTACAAAATCAATCAACCAAAAGCTAACCAAATAAATGTGGCTTGCATAAATACAAGCAAGAAAGATTGACTATCAGCTGCATCAATGAAATACCTAGACATGAATGAAAGCAGGCATCATTAATCTGCATTGATTGCATTTGTTTGCTGGGCCGTTCTTCCTATCTGACCTGAACACTAGCTGGAAGCCATATTGCTGGTGCTATTTGTAGGCAGATGTATGTTTGCAGCAAAACCGGTGTTAAAGGCGAGTGATCACGATAACTGCTAAGTTTAGGAATGTGAAAGGGAAGCATTTTTCCTGGCAGCAAAGGCAGTTTCAAGAGTTTCAGCCTTGTTGATAATTTTCTCCTTTGTCTTTCTGTTCATTACTCCAGTGGTTGCTTAAGGGCAGCCATTAATGCAATTCTGCAATATGGTCAATTGGTGAGTTGTTTTAGATTAAATACCTCCAGAAGCACTATTAACAAATAAAATCATAGAGAACAGCAAGCCCTTTAGTCATTGCACTGATTCATTTTAGGACACAATATCAAAACCAGCTAAACCAGCATCACTGAGAGACCAGTGAGCTCTGGGAGCGAGAGGAAAAAGAGAAAGAGAGGCTTTCCTGCCAGGGAAAATGTCTTGGCAACTATACACCAAGTTAGGGAGCCATGTCAGTCTCCATGGTAGCTGAGGAAGAAAAAGGGACCTTTCCCAAGGCCCTCAGGTATCTGAAGCTGACTCTGGTCACTCACAGATACAGAGCCACATATGAGCATCTCTTAAATACTGCACACACCGTCGCTTTACATTTGCTTTTCATGTTGGGCTACATGCTCAAGCCACACTAGGGTGAAGCACTTAGCTGACTGACTTCACTCATCCAAATTAGGAAGGCTGCAATGAACAATTGCTTTGCTATTTGCATACATTATTGTCATAGGTTTCATTTAGCCATGGATTTTTCCCGTAACAAAATACACAAAGAGAGCAAGTGAGCCTGAATCTGCCACAGTGTTTTCAACTGAGCAGTTTCCATTGAAAGGGAGCAAATTCACCAGGTGCATACATGGAAAACCAAGCACTCTCAAAAAGCAAATCCACTCTCAGAGTACCGTCTGCTCTGTGATCTACACTTATATTTTACATTTTCACTATCTGATAATTTAAGTTCTAAGATGTGTTGGATCAAGTTTGGTTTCCATTTGTGTCCAGAATGAGAAATCACACTATTCAGCTGTAGAAGAGAGCAAAAATGAATCCAGAGTGGTTTTACTTGCATATCAGTCCTGCAGCCATGATTCTCCCCACTTGCATTAAGTGGGATTTATTTTTTCCTTTGTAAAGAATCAGGGGTTTGACATATGATATTACTTAGTATGATGATGCTGGTGCAGAGACCAGTTCTTATTACACCAATTTGGTAACAGATTCAGATATAAACAAACATACCTTAGAACAGCCTTTCCCCATCTTTCTCCCTTTAGTACCATATTATGCTTTTTAAAACATCGTTTACAACTCCTTGCTAAGGAAACCCATTTGCATCATTTACCTCTTTAAAGACTGTCTTTGGTGAAATAGGTTTCAGAGGGAATGTAGTGAGGGTTTCATAGGAAATTGGATTTTTTTCCTCACTTCGTTGTACAAGAGGTTAAAATTTATTTCTGTTTGATCGTGCTCACCTCAAAGATGTCCCCTGCAGGCTCTGTCTGTTGGCAGTTAACATGGGTTTAAAGAATGCTCTCTAGGCCATTTTGCAGCAAGAAAGTAGTAGGTCTTACATGGAAATGCAAACAAAACCTTTAAAGCTTTTGATCTTCTTGGGGACTTGATGAAATCTCTTGAGCAAATTGAAGGATTACATGCAACAGCAAATATGTACAAGTATAACAAATTAACTGTAAATGATATAAGTAATCTAAAATGGAAGTATAAGGTATTACAGTCTCATGGCAGTATCTGAAGTTTGTTTCACTAAAACTCAAGAATATTTTAAAAGCAATGGTAAATGACTATTGACTACAAATATTCATTCAAATGCAAAAGAGAATTGCTCTGGGGTTTCTTTTCCTTTAATCTCCTTCTGATTTGATCTAAGCACATCCTTCTAACCTTAATGCAGAGGGGTGGGAGGGAGTGTGGGGGGGACAAGCTGTGAAATTCATACTGCTAATCCCCTGAGGACTTCCTAATCAGACAAGAGCCACTAGGGAGATAGTTTTCAAAAGGTCTTTTGTTTCTCCTCATGTAAAGAACACAGAGAGCAGGTACTGCTGTGCATGGTACACTGGGACTTTTGCATGGTAAAACAATAACACTTTGAAAGGCAGCAGGATTACCATATCTTCTTGTACTAATTGTTATTCAAAAAGGTGACCTATAAATTTCCCCCTGCTTTGAGCAGAGGTGGTGTGGTGACCTGGTCAAACCAGGTTCAAGTGTCATTGATTGGATGATGATGGACAAGGAAGAGTCCTTTGCCAGACGTGAATCTATTTGACATTTCACTCATCAAGCAACTTGAGTTTATTTTCTAAATCAGCCTTTTCTCTTGCTTTGCTTACAGTTTAGAAACAGTGGCATGCACAGGCACATCATCATGTTTGCATCTGGTCACAGCTCTTGGGAGCAGGCACAAAGGAAGAAAAGCCTATGGATATTTTTCACTTCACATAACTTCTAAATGAATGGGGTGAGCAGCAGCCAGGACAGAAACACTGAGAAACTCACATCATTAGGAACTTCAAAAGAGGAGGACTGCAAAGTCTCTCTTGCAGCATCATCAAATTATTTGTCTTCCCTTTGGGAATGCTTCTGTTCAAAACTCTAGAAAATAATTCACAATGATGATAACAGTTTGAGAAAAAAGTCAAAGTGATCACCTTAATGAGGCCCTTTTGAAGTTAAATATACCTCATTTCAAGACATGTAAAGTATTCTTAATATAGAGAACCATTGAACAGATGATGTGCAGAAGTCTCCATCTTTCACTACTCTTGTTTTTACACACAGGATTACAAATTCATGTTCTGTATTGAAATCATGCAATCAAACCTTTCAAACTTGCGGTTTAATTACTACCGCTGCCTGAGATGTTAACAGTTGCAGACATTAAGGGCCTCTTTAAGACACAGTTTTTATATCTGCCCTTCCAGTTAAACATGTATAACCTTGAGTGTGAACTGAGTAAGGATAATGTATTGGCACTGAATTGAAGAGTAGTGTTTTGTCCACACAGAAAACACGTGTCACTTGAACCATATTGTTACTGAAAATACAGTACAGTCCTCCTCTCCTTCCCATGCCAACAGAGGTGTAGTTTTACTAGGATAAAAGTGCTTCATTTTAATATGAATAGCTGACAATCAAGAAAGGGAATGTACCACAATACTTTGCCTTCATCAGTTGCAGGGAGCACATCAGCCTAGCCACTTCAATATAAAATATTGGCAGAAGGGGTGCCACTGTGTGAACATGCCTGGCCCACCCTGGGGAGATGAGGCACAAGATGGCCCACAGGAGTCAAAGGGAACAGAGCACTTCTGCTTATCAGAAGGTGGCTCTGTCCTATCAACCAGTCTAAGCCCCACAGAGTGCAAAGCCTTTTCAGCAGTGATTTGCCTGTCAGGATGACAGGTTTATCTGAGACCTACCCATGGCTGGCTAGGACAGATATCCAGGGTTTGGTGCACTGAGGCAGCACTCCTTCCTTCACAAGCTTACCACCAGGGTTGAACTCCCATGTGCTATCATTCTCAATAATGACAGCAAGTGGTTTGGCTAACTATACTATGCTGTCAAGGCCCTACAGTCATATAGAATGAAGCACTGAATACAACTGGGTCAAGTTAGCAAAGAAAATGTTTGTTCGCCACAAAAATCAGCTTTGGTTCAGCTGAAAAAATGGATAAAACTCATGCCAAGTTTGATGATTTTTTTCCTTTCCCACGACAGTTAAGACATTTTATCTGTTGTTCAACAATGTTTTAATTTAGTGAGGGAAGAGAAGGTCTAAACATCTCTCCTCTAAACTGTGGTGTCTAAATGAAACACCTTCATTATAGAAAGTTGATTCTTCTTTGGCAACTTTTATTTTTTAAGGGTGAAAGATGCAACTTCACAGTGAAAATGGTGAGTACTTTTGGGTGATGCAATATTTCCATTCAGCTTGCAGACTGTAAAACCAGTTTTCTCAGTTCTCTTAATGAGAATACCTGTCCTTCTACTAATACAACGTGATAAAAAAGATCTTCTTGAAAGAAAGAAATCATTCTTATACATGCAAAAATACAGAAAAAATGATGTTTGGCGAATACTGTTGAGTAAGCAAAGACTGAATATTAAGTATGGGATGACAGAAGAGCAATCCAGGAGTCATTGGCACTGTTGATTTAATTGCATAATTTAACAGATGAAAGAGAGATAGTATTAGTTCACTGGCTATTTTTGCAGCTGTCTTTGGTAAAGTGCAGGGGGACCACACAAACAGGAATCTGCAAAATATGGCTGGGCAGAAGTAAGCTGCAATTCAAATACAGCATTATGCAGTGATTTGGGAGGATCAAGGCAGAACATAAGTATGTTTTTGTCAAGGACCTGCAAATGTTTTTTCTGAGAACAAGGTATGAGTCCCCATCATGTGGATAACAAAAATTCCTTGCAGGACAGATGAGACCTCCTGCTCCACAGCCTGGTGGGTGGTGTCTGGCTTCTCTAGTAAGGCCTAAGCATGGCCCTTCCTCATGCAGACGCAGATACAGGATTTTCCTCCTTTACATGATTGATAATTTTCAAGATTATTTCAAGAACTTAATATATTTGACACCTTTATTCCTCTCTCAGACGTGGATGAAATTAGTTGGGAAGCTCAGAGAAAAAGGAAGGACAGGCAGATGGGGGTCTGACCAGTAAGCAAAGAGACAGAAAACGCTGTCTGCTCCTTTTAGCTGCTTTTCATGGACATGCTAGCAACCATCTGGGATCAGTGACCACCAGCCACATAGAGCAATACCACCACTTATCCTAAAAGCCACTCATTGTTCTCCCCTTGCCAGTAAGTCATGTCCACCTTCCTCAGTTTCTCTTTTTGTCACATGTTGGTATACTAAAGAATATCCCCAACCCAACCCCAAATCTAGCTTAAGCTTCAGGCCAAATTCACTACTTTAAATCTCTACATTTCCAAAAAAAAATTGTGTGTCCTGGAGTATTGTGTTAAATACTGCTCATAGCAAATAAAAATAAAAACGGCAGAGCAAATCTGGTTGAAAGCAAAGCAAACATTATAAGGAAAGACACCGGCTTACATTAAACCTGCATTATTTTCTTGAGATACATTTATAAGAAATTCTGGAATGAAAAGCCATAATTAGAAAATGAATAAAACCCAGAACACAGGCCTTGAAGGTATACATCACTCGACAGACAGCTCTTTCTTTTTTCCCCTTTCCTCAAAGCCAGCTTATGAAATGGCATTGCAACCTGACTGCTTCTCTCTGAATTTTTGCAAGTACAGCTAATAAAAAGCCAGGAATTTCCCATCTTTGGTTATGAAAAGGAAGTTTCCAAGATTGGAGTCACTGATAAACTGAATAACCCCTCTCAAAATTGCCTTATTACTTCCGTCTCCTTCCCCAAGCTTTGAGCAGAATAAAATATTTATATGCACCCTGGCAACAGCCCAATTCAAAAATATTATACAGCTGGTCCTATTGATTTCAACGCCTGTGGAATAAATGTCTACCCGTGTGTGTNAAAAAAGAGTCCAAATTGCAGTATTTAAAATCTGTATTTTAAATATGTGTAAAAATACTGAAGTAATGAGATTTTACTTTTTTGTTTTAATCAGCCTTAATACATGGTCTTATCCTGATTTAAAATCTTCACAGAATGATCCTGTTCATGCTGAAGGACACCCCTGTGTGATATCAGGAAGCAATCTTGCTTGGACCATTTCTACATGCATTTCCACAATAACAACTATTACAATATTCTGGATTTGAGATGGGCTATACAGCTTTTTTCCCCCTTTGATTTTATCCTTTAGATTGTAGCATAAATGGTCTGTAAAACATTTCACTGCCTAATTTTAGAACAGGACTGATCTCTACGTAAAAAGGGGTTTTTTACTGGCTGAGAAAATTAAAAAATCCAACACCAAATAAACTACAAATGAAGCCCAGGGCACTTGCTAAGTATCTTCTGATTTTTAAAAAAGGCTTATAAACAATAAACAAATAAACAATAAACTTTCAAAGCAAGGCTGCACTTAAATTCATGTTGGAAAAATGTATATGAATCCTCATGTATAAGAAATGAAATGAAATGTTTCTCAGGACTGGTCTATCTGAGTAAGCAGCAGCTATATAAGCTTTGAAATGGAAATTTATTTAGACAAAACATTATTTTTGCCAAAATGATTAAGCATTTGGGGAGATAATTGCCAAAAAAGAACTAAAAACTTTCTTGATTAAAATCTTTATTGATTAAATTCCTGTGAAAATATTCATAGGACAAAGCCATAAACATATTTTGTATTCCACAACGCAAAAAAAAAATAAAATCAATATATCAAAATAACATTATGGGTAACTGTGAATTTCAGTCAGGTCCGATGATGCAATAAATTTCATGTGTAGGAAAAATATTATATTTAGGAAACATGCATTATATTTAGGAAATATGCACTTCTAAATGTTACATTTAGGAAGCATACATTCTTCTAAAGAATTTGTTCTCTGAAAGGATTCAAAAGCATTTTGTAGAAATGTAAATTAAGCATAAAATGGTGAAAGGCTTTTTTTAAGGCCTTTTTTAAGCAGCTGTAGATGTGTCACAAGACATAAGACATGTGCTGTTCTCCATTAAGACTCAAAGCAGAACAAAGCGTAGGACAGGAGGTGTAAAGGGAAGGAAATATGAAAGATTTATCTTTGCTCTTGGTATAAAATAACAAAGCTGGTTCTTCCATCAGATTTTTGTCACTGAGCAGAGGCACAAACTCCCCTCCCTCTCCCGCAGGCCAGGGTCTCGATGTATAGTTCAACTGCACAACAGTTTTGAAAAATTCAAACAGCACTTTCATGTCACCTTTTAAAAATTACAGTGTAAATTAGTTACCAGGATTATTACAGAAGGAAGTGCCACCATCTAACCTTGGGGCAGCTACCAACCTGTGTAAGAGTTCAGATCTGACTCCCTGTGAATTCCTGAAATGCGCCACCGTATTTGTATTTCCACTATGAATCACATAGCTTTCATTTGACTGGAATCAATAAATCAAAAATTTGTTATTCAACTGAGTTACTACTTAACATGCTATTTTTCAGCAGAATCAACAGTCTTATCAGTGTGTGTAAACACTCTGCAATTGTATCTCTTGAGCACTAACAGAATGTGATAACGAAGTGCCTGCTATTTAGATATCATTTCCTTACTAGCAAAGTTAGATGGAGAAGACTACTCACAGCTTTGCAATAGGTTCTTATTTTTTTATTATTAGCAAGGTTTTGTTTGATTTTCAGACCTTCTGGGGAAAAAAAACCCAAAACACCTTCCTAAAGGAAGTCTGCTGAACAGCCACCTGGTCCTCAGCTGTTCTGATGTTAAGGTTAACACCCACCATGGCAGCCTGTGAGGTAGCTAATTCTTCTTTCATCTCAGGAAATTACTGAAGGTAGCAGGCTAGTCACAATTTGAAGACATGAGAAATTAAAATATTTGAGAATTTCTGATCTTGGGGGAAATAAGGCTAAGTGCCTCATTCACATTTTCATCTGATTTAGAAAAGAATAATTGGGAGGAGGAATATTTATTTCAATTACGTTTCATCTCCGCTGGGTTTAATACTAGTGAATCCAGCACCGAGGAAAGACCATTTGTCTATACATTAACAAAGAAAACGTTCACCTAGTCAACACTAACTACTGTAATCATCTGCTATTTGTAAAATTAGGCTCGGCAGTTTTCAAATGAAAACATTTTAAAGAACTGAAAATGGCATTTAGAAAGAATGCAAATTCTCCAAATTCAGGCTCAGTCCTCTAGCTTCACTAGAAAACTGCTCTTTCTCTGGCACTGACACCATCCCTGACTTAAAAGCTGTTAAAGGTCTCACTCAACAGAGTGCATAAATATAACCATATGGTACGAAGAAATTGAGTTACTGAAGAGAAAAGAGACTAACAGGCTGTTTTCAAACTCTCCCTGGTCAGAAACTGCTGAAAAGCAAGTGTAGCTTAATCCTCTCCCAGAGCTGTACCTCTTCCGGGAATTTGGGGCACAGTTGGTCTTTGCCCAGAGTACAATCATCTGAAGCGATGTTGTGATAAATGAGAGGTGAAATGAAGTCTACTAATATCCTAGCAGGCTGACAGCACATAGATTTTTCTACTACAGCACATAGTAGAAAAAAGAGGTTGCACTGCTGCACACCATTTCAGCTCAGATTAACTAATATCAGAGATATCTTTTTCAAAAAAGGGAAATTTTGAGTGAAGCCTACACCAATTTGTAACTAGTGTGTTGACCACTTATGGGGCAATTGAAAAAAAAAAGTTTTAGTACTGTTTGTGACACCCCAGAAACAAACACTTTTTGAGCCTAAACATTCTTAATGTAGAAAATATTTATGAAACAGTCATGCATATTTGTGTCCAGTTCACTGAAGACAGTGTTCAAAAGATCTTGTTCTAAAACTATTACCAAATTAAATTGGCAAAGATCACTGGAAGTTAGTTTGTTTTGCTCATGAGTTTAGGTATGCAAACTGAAATCACTAGAAGCAGTATAAATCTCCAATGCTAAGTTATTCAAAGCACTTTCTATGTCTCCTTTTGGGATTTTTCTGTCTATAAATTACACCATTCTGCTCCTGCCATCCTGCAGTGCCTACCTGGATTGTACAGTCTCTGATCAGACAAGTATATCCAACAGTAATTTGTATATTTAAGGAGACTACAACATACCCTGGAAGTATGTGAATTGGCAGGACAGAAGACAGTTGCACCAACAACTGCTTCACCCTCTTTATAAGCTCACTGCAATGCCTATTTTGACTTCATAAGCCATACTAACTTCAGCACTATGCTTTTCCTCTTCTGCAGTAAGCATTTTCTTTCCTGTTCTGTCTTTGAGTGAGGAAAGAGCTCTCAGCTAAAAGATGAAGTTTGTCCTTCAGTTCCTCTTCCCTGGTCATTTGCAGCAGAGCCACACAGGTGGAAAGTTCCAGCTCTTCAGGACAGTTAATGTTATTCATGAGGCTTGTCTGACATCTCAAAAGTGGGCTCTAAGCGGGCTATGCCCACGTGATGCCTCCACAATATGAACTTTCTGGAGGAACAAGCAGTTCATCAAATACTCCTCCAGACATCATTGCTCAGGCTGGATCAGGATGGATGCAAACATATGCAGGTGTCTCAAGAAGACGTTTTATTTGAGGGAGGACAGAAATGCAGTAGTGTCCTCAAAGGAGAGGAAAGGACAAGCTTTCTTTTTGCAGAGACAAACGAAGGTTCTTATTTGACAAACTTTATCTTAGCTCCTACTATATACTTCTGTTTATCTTCCCTCTTTTGGCCTGACAGGAAGATTGGAAAAAACGAAAACTCCACAATTAAAGTGTTTCTTCCTGTTATTTCTGCTTCAGAGGCTGCCATATTAGGAGTAACCCCACCAGCTTACTGCTTTGGGAGAGGGAAGGTGGTGGAGCTACCCACAGACTTCCCTCAAACTGTGCTCCCCCTGTTCTATGTTTCCTTCTAATTGCTTGGGATTTCTCTGAAAAAACGCGTTGATTGTTGCAAAATTCTCAAGTAAGTAAACCTTTAAGTCTTTCGCTGAAATATAGTCCTTGCAATGAGACAAACAGGTTTTGTTAAAGAAATGCAAAATGTGTCTGAGGAAATTTGTGCTGGGAAGAGAATTGCTTTTTTTCTCTTTTTGTGCCTATCCCCACCAAACACTTAATTTTCTATCTGATTGGTGGAAGATTCATGTGATTTACAATCACCCCCAAATGATCTGGTATTCCATCACATATTTTACCTGAGAAAATGGCTCCTTACAAAAAATCTTTTCAAAGCTTTCACTCTAAAAAAAACAAAACAGGACTGCTTCTTTTTTTCAGTTTTAAAGCTGAAACAACTGAGCAGGTGGTAGACTTAAATCTAATAACCTAAGATAATGAATTGCATTTTCATGTTATATGAACAGGGGAGAAGAAGCCAGCAAATGAGAGACTGTTTAATTCCTAAGAATCCTCACCCTATTCCTCTCACAGACATCCCAGTCTATAGCAATAACTCGGCAATTTCTGTTTTCTTTTCCTCCTGTTCTGGTTTTATCCTTGAAAACTTTTGAAGCAAGGAAATACTGAAGTGCCTGGTTTTTTTTTTTTTTTTTTTTTTTAAGACAAAATACCTCCTGTTACTGTGCTTTCTAACAACCAAAATAAAAATTGAGGTGATATTAAGAAAGAAAAAAATACTTGGCTATGTTTACAGACCAGTCTTGCTCTGATATTCTGTCAGTACACCAGTATCTTGCTGGATGAATCCTGACTAAGTGTGGTTTTAAGAAAATAAAAATTAAGAAATCATTAAAAAATGTATTATATCTGTTCAAATCAAGGCCCTAGTAATCAACTTCAGACCCCCAAGGTCACTTGGCCAGCTTGTGATTACAACAGCAACTTCAGTGCTTGGTATTGTCCTACGGCTGTGGTAGGTCAATGGAAAAATGTTCTTTAAACACCATAAGCATCTGATTGTGCAATACCTAAATCAGTGTCATTGATTATTCACAGTGCTGGACCGCTCAAAGCTGGGGAAGTAATTAGGGCTTTTTGTGTGGATTATCCACTGAGAAAAGGTCAAATAACTACAAACAGTGCCAGAAAACAGGAGTCACCAAGGACCTCAGCCTCCGTGATCAGTTAAGAAATGCTAAAGCAGGGTTTGATAATGATGTGCTTATGCCAGGTTCTACAGGATTTGATCATTCTGTCATAGAAATCCGATGAAGCATGAGTGATGGCTACTTTTTCCCTTGAAACTTGCCTCAGGTCCCTGATGCCCGTCAAACAAGTTTGTCAGTGAAACTTGACTGAGAAGAATTTAAAAGGCGGTTTTTGTTCCAAGGGGAACAAATGTACACATGTATATGTGTGTGTGTAAGTAAATGACTGACTAGTCATTTTAGACACATACTTTCTAATTTAGATCAAAATACTTCTTTTGCTCCATATTTTGTCTTCTCTGTAGAAAAACCTGCCTCTGCCAGAGGGCCATGATGCATCCTCTCACAGATCTTTTATCAGAATATACCTCCCAACTCTCCAAATGGGAAGTCTGTACAAAGAACAGCCTTCTGCTAATGACTTTCTCCCTATTGAAATGTGAGAAGCAATAAAAGAAGTCCCTAGTTTTGTAACAGCATTTCCAGCATTTGCTGAGTTTACAGGGGTATTGCTACTTAGCAACACCTTGTAAATTTAATTGCTAAGCCAGGGTGTACAAAGCATTCCAGTTCCATATGGGAGCCATTCCTTACAGACCTCTTTCCCTGGGAGTTCCCAATGTTGTAAATCTCTTCCCTTCCTCCCTTCTCTGAATTGCACTAACACTTCGGATGATTAGGGCTGCAGCAGTGATCAACATTTTCCCCTAGTCATTCCCTTTCATTGATCATTTAAATGAGGGATTATTCTGTTTTCCCATTTTAGCCCATGGATCAATTGTTTAAAACAATAGACGGAGGTTAGTTCAGAAAATTGCTGCATGAAGAGGAACACACAAAGACACCCTGCACAGGGAGAAGTTACTTTACATTACAAACCAATGAAAGAGGATGCACAACAAAAGGAAACTTAAACAAAAAACGAAACAATGGTAGATAACAATATGCAGATTTGGCCAAGTAAAGGCAGGGTCTAGTAATGTCTGTAGGGAAAACACTGGAAGGAGGAGCTGGATGGCACTACTCAGATGGAAGTTATAGGGGCAATTCACAACTCTCTGGTTTCTGTTTCATCATGGAAGAGTATTTCAGATGTGCAATGAACACTTAAGGGTTTTATTTTTAATAGAAATTTTAGGCCACTGGAAAGGCAAGTGGAAGACTGACAAACTTTTGACAGGCTGAGCAGTTGGGCCATCTTGTAGGACTTGATGGATAAAGAGCTTGGAGAGATGAATAGTTCCCTGTAGGCTCATCACATCTAAACATGGGCATGTAGATATTTAAAGATGGGCATGTAGATATTTAGTGTGGTTATAATCCTCGATCTTACAGTTTTGGCGAAAGAAAAGAACTTGTCCTGGTAGAGACAGCTAATAGGATGGTCCATTTTCTTTAAAATGTCTGCTTAAATATTGTTATCTGGAAAATTTCTGTGTCACTTTCTGCTTAGGACCCCCACTGAACTCAAATGTTAATGATGTGGAGTAAACATTTCTTTACTACAAATTAAGTTAGGCCCAGTGTTCTCAGGTAGGACTGCAACCCAATTAATATATTCATATAATAAATTCCACAGGGTGATTAATTTACCTTTAGTGTTCTTAAATTTGTTAAGGTTCTATATTTGTCACAATATTAGATATCAGGCCCACGTGTTTTGCAGACCTTATTTTTTTTCCCCCACCTCTGTGGTTTCTACTGAGACCGAGGATATAGCTCAGGTACAAAGCAGGAGGAATGGTGAACAGGCAAAAAGCCATAATACACAGAGTCAGCTACAGCTTCTCTTGGCCACTGTGATGTTCCAGACCTTCTGATACTCTGCAGCAGAGTTTATAATTTGACCAACTGTTACTTAGAAATATATGCTTGGGGAAAAAAAAAAAGAAGACAAGATAAGGGGGCAGTGAAAGGGTGAAAAGTAACATTTCAGTTGAAATTCAACCTAGAGTAAAATGATGTAGACATCACTTAAGCCTTAGAAGAAAGATTTACTGTAGAGATAATTTATTCATGAGATCTTATTTCTCATCCCCAAAGTCCCAGGAAAAAGCAGTGCACCATCTCTGTTGTTGAATTTATCAAAAAAGGGTCCTACTATATGCTAGAGAACAGCGCTGGCACCAGTTTTTGTAGGTATCCAGCTGCAGAGAGTTACAAGAGGCCAAATGGATGCAAAGCAGAGAGGGCCCTGACCCATATGCATTTCCACAGCTCTTGAGGCCCTAACACCCAGTGAGAGGGTGCAGGAAGGCTGAGGTGGCAGCACTGGGCTGAGCTGCATGGCAATCCTGCCTGCTGGGCACAGGTTGAAGAAAGAGAGAATTTCATATCTCCTGGCTGCTCTGCGCTTTGTCTGCAGTGTGTCTGAATATGTGGGCAAGCAAGAATCATGGCTTAGGGCAGACTTTATATTCTAATGTGAATTTGGAAGCTGTTCTGTTCTGCAACTAATCCTTACTGGGATTAGCAGCTTTATCACTATTTTCCACGTAACTGTGACAGGGAGATTCCACTATGGCCCTTTTATCATCCATACACAACAAAGGGGATTTGAGTTCTGGCAGTTGTCTTTATTCCAGTCAGTAAAAATAGAAGTATTGCTTAACTGTTTAATCAGACTTTTATTTTATTTTCCACTATGACTTATACAGTAAAACTTTATTATAACATATTGCAAGTTAAGGTATATAGCTCTCCTATCAACAGCTGTATTCTGATTTGTAGTCCAATAAGTGTTCTTGCTGCAGATTTCATGTGTACAGTTGTGTTGAGGTGTAATACATCACCACAGCATTTTTAAACTCAGAGCAATAATGTATTCAATTAGTCTGGAAATAAAACATCTCGTTTTCCTTACAATAAATCTTTTACGAAGCCCTCTACATCACATGTTCAACAAGGAAATAATACATGTCATTCAGACTAAGGGTTATTGTAGACTGTTGAGGGAAACATGAAATTCTGGAGGTTTCATCAGTCCTGTGAAATCCTGCAACATGGTAAGTGTACAAATTAGAAAAGGATGTAATACGTGACTAATGACACCTCTTGGGATATCCTTTGAGCCCATATTTACTGTTATGATCAGTAGGCTCATTTAAGCTGCAGGAGTTGAAAAGTAATACTAAAGTCGAGTGAAAACACCTCTGAGCTCATTAGATGTGGTTGTAATTCAAACTCAGAAGGCATTTCTATTCTTCTCTGGCATTCTTCATCTTACTGGAAATATAGTGCTTGAGCTTCTAGTAACAGCATTATACATGATCACATATCTACAGTCCCTGCAAAATACGTTTACACCTCGACATCTGTAGTAGTGCCGCAGCCACAGCAGCACCCTAATTCACCCCAGATGTCTCTTTAAAGGAAATACTGTAGTGGGGCTACTGTTCATAATATTTTCTGAGCATTGCCTTTATTACTTTGAAAGACTTTGATTTTTCAAGTGTCACAGACATTTGCAGTATTTTTTTTTCCTGTGGAGGGAAAAACTACATCACGTGTTTAAATGTGAATAGAGATTTTGGTAATATTCACCCCTGGAAACACCAACTGGAGAATACATATCTACCCCTATCCATCAGCTGTGTTATATAACAAGGGTTTCATTATACACAGTCTCTGCTCAGCAGAGCACACACTCTCACGCCAGTATTGTATCGGATATTGCTTCAACCGCTCTCAGTGAGTGGTGTGCCAGAGCTCTTTATCCACACTTCAGGCAGTATTTTGCTGGCTCAGAAGCGTGCCAGATGGTCTGCAGTGTTTGGTGATGCTCGCTTCACAGCCAGGACTGTGGTGAATGAGACTCCATGAGGACAGGTCCCCAAATAACTCTCTATTTCAGATAGGGTGGTGTAGATGAGGGGCTCAGCAGCTGACCTAGCACTGCTGTGAGGAGAGGGACAAGCCAAACTGAACTGTAAGGATCCACAGTACTAGAGGCGCTGAGAAGAGCCCAAAACCTTTCTGGAAGGGTTTTCCCAGGTCCAGAGTTCTACAGACATGCAGGTTTCCCTAGTCAAATTTTTATGTACACAAACTCTGAGCCATGCTATCTGTACTTTGGAGTCCTATCCCAGAGTTGATAAGGAATATGGTCAGACTCTGGCCACCACAGAATCACAGAATGGCTGAGGTTGGGAGGAACCTCTGGAGATGATCTAATCCAACCCTCCTGCAAAAGCAGTGCACTGGATGACTTAATGAACAGTTTAAATGTTGTGGTAAAAATTCAAATAATTCTTCACAGTTCATTTTTCAGTTTGAAACAACCACAGACATGTGAAAACTAAATTTAATTTCCCATTAAGGTATACCAAACAGAAATATTTCTGAGTGAATAAAACAGT
Source organism: Lepidothrix coronata (assembly GCF_001604755.1). Classification (NCBI taxonomy): domain Eukaryota; kingdom Metazoa; phylum Chordata; class Aves; order Passeriformes; family Pipridae; genus Lepidothrix; species Lepidothrix coronata. Next base: position 212,252 of record NW_016690474.1, read on the forward strand.
GACCAAATATCATGAAAAGAGCTCTTATTTTTTTCTTTTGCATTATAACACCTACCATGTAGTTATTTTTAAATTAAGCTAAGGCACATGTTTTGAATTTCATGGAATACATTCCAGTGAGGAGAAGACAGGGAGAAGAAACAATCGGAGAGAGGTTAAGCTGACAGTGCAGTTTCTTTGCAGTGACAACCACATGTATTCATAAATATTTTACAAGTGCAGCTTTCAGACTAGTAAATTTAACTGCCACATTAATGCAGCTTGCAAGTTTATAACCTGAACATTTGTGTGTTGTGAATGTCCAGTATTCTGTCGTTGATGACAGTAAAAGGTTTATATTTTGAAGGCTTTTCTCCTGTAGAGTGCTTTCCAGCTGTAAGACTCTAGTGTTATACAGCAGCTGTGCTTTTTGTATAATACTACAATTCATCAATTACTAATTCCATTGAAAGATGTCACAAATATACTCTTTATGACATATTCCATGCTGTCCATGAATGGGGCAGGATCTTTTCATGTTCAAGAACACCACAGAGTCATCTCAGGAGAGCTGCAGAAAAAGTTGTATGGTTTTTACATTCAATGCATTTTATTATTAACACAACAGAGGTTCTATAATGAAAATGATGAAAATAAGTGTTGTAATTAGAACCAATTATGAGCAAAATGATTGCAGCTGACATTCAGAAATGCTATCAATATCACAAATACCTCTACTCAACACTAAGACTGCTTCCCATAGGTCAATGTTAAAATTAGTGGTCATTTGGAGAGCTTAAATATGGTTCAGCAAATGGTGTGGATCTTTCCACTTATTTGGGTAAAGCAGGGGGAGAATGACAAATGGCGTCCTAAAAGGAAGATGATATTGTTCAGGAGGCTAAGACCCAAAAAATCCTAGAGGGTCTGGAAACGTGCAAAGAGAAAAAGCCAGCTATACTGGACTTTGTGAGGGCAAATGCCACAATCATCCTAGAGAGCAGAGGTGTATTTTATTGAGTCTTTTCAACTTACTTCTGGATTCTGACATTATAATGACAGAAATAAATAAAAGGGGAAAGCAAAATAAAAGAAGAAAGAATTTTCTTCTGGAATTTTCTAACATGTTATGAAATCTGATTTGCCCTGATCCTGTACTGAAACTTAATCTTTCACAAGAATTACACTCTTGGCTGCAAAACCAGACCCATCCCACTAGATGTCATGTCAAAGGAGCATTAAGCCCATGTCAGAGGACGTGGTTTGATTCGGCTTGTCTTCCCTACAGCTTCTGCTGATGGCAGTTCTGCAGAGCTTTTGATGAAAACTAAATCTTCTCATCTTTGGCATATTCCTCATGAAAAGACAACGATAAGCACTTCAAGCACAGAAATCCACAGCAGGTATGTGCTATATGCATTTTCCTCTACAAGCCAAGGTGAATTTATCTCTGTGGACAAATGCTTCAAAAAAGCTGTCTGCCAATAGAACTGATGGCTGGCTTCTCGACTGTTTTCTGCCAGAGTCAAACTCTGTCGATATGCACCAATCTGATTAATCCTGCACCAATCTGATTAATCCTGCAGTGGGTAGCAAGGTGGTGCTTGTTAGGAGAAATTATACTTGGCAGTGAAATGAACTACATACCAAAAAATTCTTCTATTTTGCCCTTTGCATGCACAATCACAATAGTTTGCAGCCAGTTACAACCAAAACCACTCTGGATTTTGCTCTTCTGGATTACTTTGGTCTCAAGAATAAGATCCTCCGAACTGCAAATACTTCTTTCCATTGTTTCTAACAAACGAGATAGAAAATAGTCAAGTGTTTGTTACAGTAACTCAGGAAAACTGCTTTAAAACTGATTGAATCAATTTCCCTTTATCTTGTTACTTCTGACCTGAACAATTTTAAAGAGTTCAAGCCAAGTAAATGCAATCCATGAATGACATTATATCCATACATCTCTCTCTTTTCCTTTCTATTCCAGAAGCTCTGTTGCACATCCCAGAGGGCTGAGCTTTCGAAGCAAGAGATGAGCCATATGAGAGGGTATCGTGTTGGAACATGAAAGTCAGCTTTCCTCTGCAATAATTCCCAAACTACTTCACTTTCTCACACTGTACTGCATGCATCTCTGCTTAATTGTTTGTTTTCTAGGCTTAAGAAGAAAGTAATATTCAACTTATTTAGTGCCTAGTGCCTTACAAGTGCAATGGAATAAAGATGCAAGGAGGCTATGGGCCTTTCTCTAGGTTTTCCATTTACACATAGGTATGTCAAATATTCCCTAAGTGGGTTAATGGCCAAAAACCAGATAACATATTCTAATGCGCCACATCATCTTACATGCCTAAAGGTTAAAAATGGAAACTTCTCAGTACTCTCAGCAAGGAAAACTTCCTTCTGTTACTTAAATGAATAAGATAATGTTGCATCTGTTTCTTACCATCAGCCCCCAACTTTCAGAGCAGGTCTTATTTCTCTCAAATGTTCTAAGGGGTGGGAAGAAAGGTTGTTTGTATCTATACTGGGACTCCCCTTGCCCCATTACAACTCTCAATTTTTTCTAAAATCTCTTTGAAAACCTTCCTGGATTTGATTTATTTTTCATCCCGGTCCCAGACAGATACAGGCAATAAGCAATATGCCCTCTGCTTGCTCCTTTCCAATCTTGTATGCACAGTTATTAATCTTCATAATGTTTCTCAGACAGGTCTTTGTTCCCTAATGACTCCAGGCACACCTTTGGGCATATTAGTAGGCAAAAACACTGGTGTTTTTCAGGGCAGATTTCCCATAGTTTAGCTTATGAACCAAGTTCTAAATGTTTACTCAGGCACTCATTCAAATTTGGACCCAGATTTTTAAAAGTAGGAAGCAGTTGCTGCCCTCAGTGCTGCATGGTCTTTTTTTTCAGATATATTTTCATCACTTAAGAGCCTAAATTTTGTTCGAAGTCAATGTCACTGAAGTTGCCTAATTCCATTTTTAAAGAGAACCTACACTGTGTCAACCATTTAAGCTTAAAACGTGGAGTGAATCAATGTCTAAATCCTTTTGAAAACACTACAGAAATTGCAAGGAATTTAGATTACATGCCATGTTGCCAGTCTTTGGAATTCTAATTTTTTTTATTTTCAGAAAAATGAGTAAAAGGAAAATACACTTCATATATTATAGTGTCACTCTACCAAATGTGCATTATAATCTGTCAGACAATTTACAATAAGATTTGACATTAAAATCCCATGTACCAGTGGAAAAAAAAGTATTATTTCTTAGTCCTATTAATTAGAATTAAGGAATGAATTAGGTAAATTTATGAAATTCTTAATCTCTACAAGAGGAATTTCTTTCACCATGTTTCATTTAAACATTATTTATTGGAGAGTTTATTAAGCAAATTAATATTTGAAAATAATTTTATAATTTTCAGGCTAACTCTCTTAACTCTTATTGTCAGCAGTGTGATGCCCTCAGCTGAAACAAGGGAACAGCTCCTCCATGGACTTTATTTTAGAATTAATTAATTTTTTTACCTTCCCATTCCCAGAGGTGGAATAAGACTTCCCCTGTTTCTTCTCAGAGTTTATCTTACTGCTTAGGGAACTTACATTGAAAAGGCTTTTCTCTTGTGAGCCAGAACACAGTCAGCTGAGCAGGTCAGGCCAAGCCAGACAATATCTCATTCAACAAAAGATACAGGACCAAAATAAATATTTAAAGTTTCCTATTAATATTTAGATATCACCCATACATTTATTAACTATTAGTTACACTACCATGTTCTTCTCCTCCGCTCTTTACTGCTCAGTAGTCTTCGGCCTTCTGGTTGTGAGGGAGAGGATGTCCTCATGAAGAAGGCTTGCATATGGAAAAACAATGTGAGCAATTTATTGGGATGCAGTCTTTTTGTGCTTACTGAAATGCCAAGCCTCCTACTGCCTCAATACTTTTCAGCAGTTCACTTTATTAGGCCCCACCTGCGAAGTGAAAAGGAATATGATTATTGAAGAAAGCTTGCTTTTACTTGACAGCTTTCAAGTACCAGATCTAATTATTGTGCCATAAACTGACAATTTCAAAGGATAATCTTCTGATAAATACTGTGTTAAAGCCAACACAATAAACAAATTTTCTCATCATGCCAATTGGAATGGAAACAATGTTCTCTTTGCCATGGGCATATTAGAACACAGTCAGTCAGAAGCTGTAACAAAAACAGGTAGCATTTTTATTATAATTAAAGAGAATATGTTCAGCTTCAAACATGGAACTGGACATCAATTCCTGCAGGCAGCTACTATCCACGATGCGTCATCTAAACGAGTTACCCAAGAATATGATGTTCTTGCTGCTATGCATTTGCTCACATATGTCTATATACGTACCCAATACTGTCTTTGAAACTTTTTGGTTTCAATCTCATTAGAAATTAGCCAATGTTTCTCAGATACTTAAATTATTTAAATTATTTAACAGTTCATGAAAATATGAAAATGAATAGGAGAGGAGATTCCATAAATTCTGGACAGAAGCTGAAGTGTGAGTTCAAAATTTGTAAGACCTAAGAGAATCCACACTGAAAACAGCAGGATCTTTCACACATGCCAGCCTGTGAACAAACATCCATCAGAGCTCCAAGACAAAACCGGTTGGTTTTAGCAGATCCGGTGATCAACTCATTTAGAAAGAAGGTGATATATTCTGTAAAAGACTAGAGTAAAGGCAACTACCTTTTTGCTGTCCCACACACTCACAAGACCCACTGATCTGGAGTCTCTTACTTGGTAGCTTCTCCTGTCCAGAGAGGCTACTGGCCTGTCATGTCCCTCAAAAGTGGTGTACTCCTTTGCAAGCAATACCCTGTAACGGGGATATTCCCTGCAGTGAAAACAAATCATCATCTATCTGCACAATTCTCCTCTTTGATTTAGGAACATGTAGAATTAAATGTTGAGCTTGACACCATTATTTGTTTTCTTTTGTAGAAAACTTACAGATGGAGCTAGCAATCTGTATGATAAAAGCACTATGCCCATCAGTACACCATCCCCACCCCTTCCAGATAAATATATGGCATGAAATGTGACAAAACTGTGCAGATCAGATTCTCCTCCCACCATCCTGGTTTCAGACAAGCCATCTATTGGAGGTTTTACTTTGTTGAAGCTGTCACAGAGCTGAAAGAAAAATATATACGGAGGAGACAAAGACTGAGAGAAAAAGCGCAATAATCTGAGTAATACAGCCTTCAGATCTGTAACCACAACATAGGAAACTAACAAATCTTGCCGCAGCCTCCCTGAGGTACAGCTGATATAGTCTGAACCTTCTCAGATGCTGATTTCAGCACCAGCTGCTATTGTTATGTTACTGAACCTTTAAACAAAAAGTTAGTGATGTTTTGAAGGACTACGAGTGAACATGGTTTCTCCCACTTCATTTCCGCTCTGCAACTGACCTGATTTTGCTGAAAAAAGAGTGAAGGAACCGTCCACAGGGGTTTTCACCCCAAGGTGTACGCTGTCCTGCAGGACAGTGCTGAGAAGCGTTGATGTATTGCATTTATTCAAGACTGTAATACTACTCTTTGACTTTCAACATATTCACATCACTATTGGACTCATCTCTTGATGCATCTCTGTGAAAGAATATAAACATCTGTGTATTGGAGTTGTTAATATGTAACTTACAAAGATACCTTTGTATAATTATACTGAGGGGCAGCAAATATTTATTGGGGAATTTTGGCAAAGCATCAATAACTTTTTAGCCCCACTGCACTCACATGTGTCAATTTTTATATTCAGAGCCATGTCCCATCAGGACAAGAATGTGAAAATTAATTCAGATGACATGCGGTTGGTACGGTACAAATAAACAGTGTTCTGACATATCTAAAAGGCATTTGCATAACTGCAAGATGCAGATGTTTCCAAGAATCCCTGGCATGGTTTATGAATGACACGGTATTTAGCTTCAGGCTTCCTGTCCAAAATACATTCCAAACACTATGGTAAGAAAAGAAACATATCAGTGTATGGAATAATTTCTAAATCTTGCTATATCAGACAGTGATGACTCTCTGAAGAAGCTTCAGATGAGTAGGGGGGAGAGACAAAAATCCCAAGAGAAGGCAATTGTATACATGGATATGAACTGGTAATCTTATATACATGAGATGTTCAAACCCTTTGGATCAAGTTTCTACAGTAAGTTGGCAATGCCTTGAGATAGACAACTCTTTTCCTGTTGCTTGCAGTTGCCATGAATTTACTGGAAGCACTGACTCATGCTTAATTAGTGGTGCCTTGGGTTATTTTTATATTGTTTTTATGCGTTTATAGCATCTACTATTTTTAAAGTATGTATTCTTCTTCAGAATATTTCATTGTAATCTGGCAGAATGATTTTTATGTAAGACATTGAAAGCTGAAAAAAAATCTTTTCAGTATCTTGTTATGACTTAATTCCAAGCAGACAAATCTATGGATGATAAGCTTTCTTCATGTAAGTCAGCTAATCAAGTAATGGATTGGTTATTAACTAATACATGGAGTTGGCTCCACACCTAAATTCCTCAGAGATAATGAAATGATACCTATTAGAATGATTGCACAACTCTGTATCTGCATAGCAACACTTTTTCTATCTGTAAGGAGAGCAGGAAAGTGTTAAAATTTTAAATCCCTGGCAAATCTCAGTGGAAAACATCTTTGCTCGCAGTGTTTGTGCACCACATGGTGCATGCTTCAGAAAATGCTAAATCAGCAAAACTACTGAATTTGAAATATCGGGAACATTCATCTGCCTCTGAATTCCGTTATGCTATGTGTAAAGATCCTGAATAGAATCTGATAGTGTAACAGCAATGTAGAATTGCATATTAAAAATACCTAACCTGTCATTAAAGACCTCTAATTATAGTCATCAGAGGAATCCCTGTGCTGCTACTTGTCATGCTACATCCATATCTCATTTTAATAGGAGAAGATAGTATTTCTGACTATGCTGCTTAATGTGCAATACCTGAAAGTTATGGGCCTGAACCTGTTCCCATGGAGGTCAATGACAGTTTTGCCATTGTCTTCAATTAGAGCAGGATGTTGTTTTATGACACTAGAGTTTCATTTGTGTTAATTAATTTACTTAGTAGGTAATGAAAAACTTGAAAAAACAGCCCTCCGGCTCATGAGTTTGGCACTGTATTTAATACTTTCATTAGGAATAATTGCACTGATAAACTTTTAAGCAGAAATGGGTAAAATGGATCAGTGTATTAGGCAAAATCAAGATTTCCAGTGGTTGGTTGGGAAGATCTGAGACCTAGCCTTGTTTTCTTTTATTTGTCAGCAACTAGGTCTAGGATATTGAACCTTTAATGCTTAGAAGTGCAAGATGTAAGCACAACCACTCCATACTTTATGGATATATATGCTTTATACATCATGAAGACACTTGCTCAGCAGACACTATAGAACCAGCAGCTGGTTTTCAGGTCAGCAGCCTCACTGGGAACAGCAAGAACAGACGGGTGATGAGGCTGAGGTGCTTCTTCACATCATGGTTGAAGCCAGGAGCTACCAATGTGGGAAGACCCATATAGATGTCACTGAAGGCAAACCCAATCCTGTGGAAGGAGATTACACAGTATGCTTTGATTTCTTAAATGCAATGTATCAGTCTCCTTCTAACTTTTTTAGCTGTTAAGCTGCTAACAGCATCTATAATCTTAACATCAGGTTCATGCCTGGGAAAGATAAGAAGCTGCAAAAACAGTGATTGAGGTGGTTCTGCCAAGCTAGCAGGATTGCACTGTGCCGGCTGCTGGGGATGTAGGATAGTCCCAAAATGCACACTCTGGGACTGCAGAAATATAAGGAGCCTATACATAACACTTTTCACAGAAAGGACAGGAATTAAATAATCTACTGGTGAGTCAGAGACAGCTGATGGATTATGGTGGCCTGCTGGAGGAGTGGTATGCCCCAGGAGTGGATGTACTTGTTTGGGATTTCTGAGATTTGGATGATCTCCACGTGCTGCCACATACTTCCCCTGTCTGGAAGACAGAAGTCTGGCAAAGCCACTTCTCCTCCTGGGCACTGTTTCTACAGCCTGGGGGTAGTAACTCCTCTTTACCTCTTAAGGTTTCTGTTTTGGTTGGGTTTATAAGCTGCTTAGTTACCCAAGTGTCAGGAGCTATAAAACTTCAAGATCAATTGAAAACCTGTCAGTCAGAACTTGAAAACCCATCAGTCTCTGTATTCAGAGCTTTTTATTAAATTAAGAAGAAAAAAAAGGTGAGACAATATTGGCTTGGGGTCTGCTTGTCCTCTTTAGCATATTGCTATGACTGTCTTGGAATACTTTTAGCCGGGCACTGTACTTTATGAACATTATTGTAGAAATACTTGATGAGCAAAGCTATTTTATTAATTGAGTATTCTCACTGTAAGTCATGTGATATCCCAGAATACACTTTATAAATAAAGTGTATTTGCATCATGAGTTTTTCAAGGTTCTCTGTTTTACAGAATAATAGTTCACAGCTTAAACTAAATCCACTGAGGTGAAGTTTATCGGTTGAGCACTTTAATAAAATGAGATCAAATGCAATTTCTAGTGGAGGCAACAAATGCTTCTTATTTGGCATGATATTTTACATATCTATGTATCACTTTAAAGAAGGTAATTGATGACTTTCCTCTTGTAGAGAAAATGAGTTTGCATGGCAAGAAATGAACCTATACATATGCCTCACTTGGACCAGTCCTTTCTATATGAATTCCAAAGAAGATTTTCATCTATGTTTCCCAGAAACAATACTGAATTCATACAAAAATAGCTATTTAATTTTAAATTTTATGACAGTTTTCACATTTATTGCTGTTTGTGGCAATCACATAAGAGAAGGAAAAAAAAAGGTAGGAGTGCTGCAAGGAAAAACACTGGGTTAAGCACATTAAGATAAAAATTCATTTGAGCTATTTTCAAAAGAAGATGGAGAGCTAACGTCTATGCATATGATGTAACAGCTCTTCTTGTTAGCTATACAATAATCTGTCCTATATTCATTTTTTAGGCTGATGTTAACACTCCTCTAAAGTGAACTTTGATTTTTTTAAAAATAACACAGCAGCTTCTTTTTTAACTCTTAGCTTACCACTTCACTAATTTAGTGGAAGGCTCTGTGTGTCCTTTTGAGAAATACCACTTGTTTAGGAAGTTCTTTATTTCAGTTGAAAGACTGGCAGTTTAGAGTCTGTGAACCCATACTCCATAGCTTACTGCAGATATTTTATTTAGATTTTACCCCAATTCTGATTCAGTTCCACTTTAAAACAAAGTGACTGTTTTATTTCGCCTGAGAAGTGAAATGTAGTATTACACAGAAAAGCCTTGCAACTCTGGAAACCTCATTTCTTCCCTTTTTTGTTACTGCTTCTTCTACAATGTACAGATGAGGGAAATTTATAAAGGGGATTGCTCTGCTGCTCACAAAACACAGACAGAAACACATAAGCAGCCCGTGCCTCAAGGCTTCCGTTAATTATTGTCAAATTTACCTTCAAGCCTCCGAAGCAACAATTTTTGCTTGATTACACAAGGACATCTGTCCACCTACCAATTTCTCCCTAAAATCTGGTTGCTGTATCTGTGGATACAGTCTTCAGACATTACCTTAAAAACTTCTTAAAAAGCAGCTGCTGGATGAAGGACAGAGAGCCAGGTTGATGACACCACTATGGAAGAGAATGTCACCTAGGCTCAGCAGGTACCTGTTCCGTTTGGCTTGTAGAGTGGTCAATGAGCAGAAGTTTGATGACAGGCCAGAAGACACAGCAATCCCTCCAAACCGGCCACAGAAAATGCTGCTCCTTTCTCGGTGATGGAGTAAGAGGCAGGGAGGGGAAAAAATAGGGCAATGGCTCAAATGACAGTGAGTGTCTTATGGCACAGGGATAGAACTGATCAGATAGAACCGATGCTATTGGAATAGGAAAAGGATATAGGATCTTCATACAGAAATGCAAGGAAAAGTATTCTTCATTAATTTCATTCCCTATGATATAATTTGTTTAAAATATGACTCAATGCATTATTGTAGAGTGGGACCTGGTCAGACTGGAGAGTTGGGCTGATTCCAACGGGATGAGGTTCAACAAGGTCAACTGCTGGGTCCTCCACTTTGGCCATAACAACCCCCTGCAGCACTACAGGCTTGGGCACAGAGTGGCTGGAGAGCAGCCAGACAGAGAGGGACCTGGGAGTTTTGATTGACAGGAAGCTGAACATGAGCCAGCAGTGTGCCCAGGTGGCCAAGAAAGCCAATGGCATCCTGGCCTGGATCAGGAGCAGTGTGGCCAGCAGGAGCAGGGAAGTGATTCTTCCCCTGTACTCAGAGCTGGTGAGGCCACACTGGGAGTACTGTGTCCAGTTCTGGGCCCCTCAGTTCAGGAAGGATATTGAGGTGCTGGAGCAGGTCCAGAGAAGAGCAACAAGGCTGGTGAAGGGACTGGAGCACGAGTCCTATGAGGAGAGGCTGAGGGAGCTGGGGTTGTTTAGCCTGGAGAAGAGAAGGCTCAGGGGAAACCTCATCACTCACTACCTGAAAGGAGGTTGTGGCCAGGTGGGGGTTGGTCTCTTCTCCCAGGCAGCTATCAGTAAGACAAGAGGGCATGGTCTTAAGCTGTGCCAGGGGAGGTTTAGGTTAGATATTAGGAAGAAATTCTTTACAGAGGGGGTAATCAAGCATTTGAATGGGCTTCCCAGGGAAGTGGTGGATTCTCCATCCCTGGAGGTTTTTAAGATAAGACTGGATGTGGCACTTAGTGCCATGGTCTAGTAACCACGTGGTAGTGGATCAAGGGTTGGACTTGATGATCTTGGAGGTCCCTTCCAACCCAGCTGATTCTATGACTCTATACCATAGTTAATAAGGGGCAAAAGAACTAGAAAAAACACTAAATTTAGATTATAGATGATATAGTTTTTGTTATTATTTCATCTATCTCTCAAAGAATGAAGAAGTTGAGTTTTTACTACTGGGGAATGCAATAAGATGTTTTGGCATGTTTACTCACCTTAGAGTTATTAAGAATCTTCATTGTTCCAAAATACTCATTAGATATCAAAGTTATATATGGGGTTAAGAAAAGTTTAAATATGATCTAATTATCAACTCCAATCAAACAGAGCTTCCTTCCCCACTTCCTTCCCAAAACCATACTTTGTTGCAGAAAGGCCCATAAGGGCATCTCCATACATCTTAAAAAGGAGAAATGGGGAGAGGAAGAGTCTTCATTCCTTCAGCATTTAAGATGTTGAAGGACAAAGGGCTGGATACAAAGGGGAACAAACAGATTTTGTATGAGCTGAAATCTCACAACTGAATCTTCACAACTCTTGTTGTGAAGTCCGGTTGTCTCCAGACTTCGTTGGCACTATTTGCATGATGAGCAGCAGGTCTTCTTCTGTGACATTTGGGGAGTTATCTTTGGCTTTCCTTTCATGGATTTCTTTCATAGATTTTCATGAGACATAACGTCCATGGAAATCTTACACCTGTGCCAGAACTAAATGTCAGGATGTTCCATTTGAATCAATCCAGCTGGAAAATCACTTTAAAATGAAACTCTGAAGCCTTTATCTGAGTTTTCTTAATAAAAATTTTTTTAAACAAGACACTGAACTTGATGAGATACATAATATTTCTTTTGTCTAACAAAATATTGAATAATGCACAATCCTATACAAACTAATGGATGCTCAGGTAAAAAGAAACGCTTATGCAAAAATGTTTCCCACAATATGTAATACTTAGAAAACATCATTCAAAGTTATATTTATTATCCCATAATTTTGATAACAGAAACAATGATCTTTCTCTCCAAAGGTAATTCTTAGTTAGGTAAAATTAGACACTGCTGGAAAATATTCAAGTACAAAAATGAAAAACTATGTCCTTCTTGTTCCGTATTTGGAAAGCTGAAGACTTCAGCATCAAAAACAACAGTTCTGAAGGCTGAACAGGTAGTTACGATACAGCACACGGCAAATGATCTAGGGGACCATTCTTACTATTTTTCAGTTCAGCACCTCTCTGTGGTTGTAGAGCTGGAAAACAAGAAGAGGGAAGTGAAGGACTTGTGTTTCTTGACATATATTTTCAAATCTGTTGGGACTTACTCAAGCTGAGGTCTTAAAATGATAGGCAACACTGTGAGCAAGATAGTGCTGATCTCGGAAGCACTCCATAAAAAGTAGGTTACCTTCACAATGCAAAGTACAACAGTTTTGTAAGTCAGAACACGAAACAGTGACACCAAATTCTCCAAACTGTAGGAAAAAAAGGTTGCTGTAGCAATTTTTCAGCATACAGACTAATAAAGAAACAAGCCCTTGGTGTTTAAAAGTTTTACAGTCTCACTGAGTACGTTTTAGTTCCATTTGTGATCATCAAAGTATCCCATAAATTGAAAAGCATGTTCAGCTCATGTTTGACAGGCTGAATTCTAAACGCAAGACCATGTTTCCACATCCTAATAAAGTACACAACCCAACTGTGCAAACAGTACTTAAATCCTTCAAGATTTTTGTTTCTGTATAAAATGCCTGTAAAAGGACAGCAAAATAGGAAGTTTTCATGGAGATGGATTCTGAATAGAAGAAGATACATGAAATAATGAGTTTTTACATGAAGTATTAGCGCTTCTGTAAGCTTCAAAGTTAATTTGTAAACTTATTCTCAGAACAACTGTAGTGATGTCCTGAATGTATCTTTGCCTTTGAGGAAATAATATTAGCTTGAATAGTAGCGGCAAATATTAAGAAAAAATTAATGATATTTTGCCAGAGGACAAAGGGTTCAGAATCTGCTTTTCCACTGTTAGAGGCACCACAGCTTTTCTTCAGTGCAGCAAACACAGTCAAAACGCATAAAGAGGTGCCATGTTTAAGCACTGTCATTCCATAATTTCCTGATTTTTTTAAACCCAGAAGTTTTTTTGCTTGTAAAGAAAGCACTTCTGTAAAGGACGTCAATGCTCTTTCCGTTTAACAGCTCTGTGTGCATGCCAGAAATCTTTGCCAACTGTTCAATGTAATTAAATAATTAAAAAATATAAATATTCTGATTATTGACTGGCTGTTTTGTTTTGAACCTGTCAAAAGACGACAGACAGCCAACAGGACAAACAGACGAGAACACAGAGCAGCTTCAACAAGGCCACTGCCGCCTGTATGAAATAGTGCAGGGATCAGTGCAGGGAGCATGCACTGTAATCCAATTAATTTTCTATTAAAAGACATGTAGAGAACAAGCAGCAGCTGCACACAGGTCCTGTTTCATTCATCTCCTAGAATCTAAGTTTTAAAAGCATGTCTGCAGAAAAGTAGAACGCATAACGGAAAGATGCTGGATTTCCCAGTACACCAGACATGTCACATTTTTTCAAGGAGGTGAGGTAATGGTGATGCTGGTCCCGAATAGGAAAGTTTATTCTTCCTACAGCTGTGTTGCTGTAGGCTCTCTGCAGATTCCTGTAGGCTATTCCTCCTGAAATCCCTGTTTTCGTAACTCTCCCTACACAAAAGGACAATAAAGTTCTGTGTGTTCCCTGTGGCGTTGCTTCCCACATATCAAGAACCCCTGATCCATGGGCCTGATTAGCCAAAGTGGTGTGTCTGGTTTCGATGAGGCACAAGCTGTGGAATCCTCAGAAACCAGCCTGAAAGATCGCTGAAGCCAGACTTGTTTCTGGAAGGAGTCTGTTTTGAATTATGCTTCCTATTAGCAGTAGATTTAAAAATTAGGGAACTATAAGTAAATCTGGAACTTAACAAGGCTTAAAATAGGCCTGGTCACAAATCTTGATGACTGTGTGATGGGTTGGTCTTCAGTGCAACAACAAGGAGGTCTTTAACAAAAAACATAAGTAGAAAAAGTCAGAGTGACTAGAGTACGGGGAGGCGGGAAATAATAAAGGTAAGTTATTTCTTCCCATGAAGAATGTTCTGAAACTCAGGATAAGCTTACACAAATGATAAACATATGGAATAAATTATCAGGGAAGTGATCTCAAAACAAAGACTACAACAGAGTTCAAATGACACACTTCTGGAACAGAAATAGATGGAGCTATAAAGTCAACACAAAAAAGTAGGATTATGATTAACCTGAAAAAGGGCAAGCAAATTAGACTACAAGCCATTTTCCCACTTCTTATGGCAGCTTCCCAAGACTGCCCATCTGAAATGTGTAATTTAACATAAGCCCAAAGAGCCCTCCTTGCCAGCCACAGAAAAATTAATCAAACATATTCTCGTACCAGATGAGTAGTAGGTATTTATACAAATAAAGAGGTAAGATCTATTTATATGCATATGCACCCAGATGCCTGTGCATGTTTATTACAGTTGAATTGAAATTAGATAAGTAACATAAAAATCATTACGCAGCATTATAAAGGTCAGTTAGTTCACTCCTCGAGTTTCAGCCAGGCTGGCCATAAGGTCAGGTAATAAAGCTGCAGTGCTTTGAAAACGCCAACATATTTAAAATGAGTTGTTCTATGCGATTAAAAGAGATGTGAGAGGTCAGAACAATATAATCTAACACCACGTCTACATTGCAGACTCCAGCGAGCACAGCTACCTCAAGCAGAAGTATGAAGCTGTTTATACCTGACTGGTACAGCTGCACTGCCAGCTGTGCCCCAAATGTTAATATATTTACACTGGCGTAAAGCTGAAATTTTTAAAATGTAACTTCTTCTACTTGCTGTTTTTCCTAGGCTGGTATGATACACAGATGTGCTAACACAACCGCAGCTCTAACACAAACACTTTCTGTAGCAGTAACACAGACACAGCCAGAACCGCCCAGGTCAGAGAAGCACATGCTAGGAGCTTACTTTGACTGTTTCTACACTAAATATATTACAACACTGATGTGCTCCAAATGCAAATGACCAGGGATTTGCGGGGAAAAACATACCAAAGCTGCTCCGTAAGCAAAACTTGAACAAACTCTGCCATTCCAGCAGCCCAGCTGTGCTGCTGAGGAACAGCACCTCTTCCTGCCCCTGCCCACACACCTGTGCTAGCAGCGCCCATACCAACGGGCCTGTTCCCACTGGTGCACTTCCCATTTCTTATTTTACTGCGTGCCTCTTGTGCACGTGACTTCCTCAAGTTCCATGCCTTGGTTTTGCCACCTGCGACCACTGGGACACCCGGAGGGCTGGGGCTGTAGTCTGCTATCCCAAACCTGACACTGGTAGCGCCAGAGGGCCGACCGAGATAAGGTCAGAGTCACGCTCCGAACGAAACCTGGAAACACAACTGGAAGAAATTAAGTCCCCCAAATACCACCCTCCGCACCCATCACTCCCGAGACCCCGCCCCGCGAGAGAGTGCGGGGACGCCAGCCCTGGGCTTGGTAGGCGGGACAACCAACGGACCAATCAGAAAAGGTTTCTGGGCTCTCTTATCCAATAGCCAACTTCTCCTGGGCGGAGATGAGCAGCGGGAGTAAACGCGGAGCGCCATGTTTGATTCTGGTGCGTGGTGCCCTCACGCAGAATGGCCGCCGGCAGCGATCACGTGGCAGTCAGTGCCCTCGGGGCAAGGGTATAAACACGGGGGAAGGTGAAGCGCATGCGCGACACTGGGGCGGGCGGGGCGAGCGAGTAGGGACCGGGGAGCGGCGCGAAGCCCCGCCCCCGACACTAAGCCACGCCTCCCGGGACACAAACCACGCCTCCACGGGGCCAAACCCCGCCCACACGGCCCCAACCCCCGCCTCCGTGTCGCGAAGCCCCGCCCCATGTCGCGCGGCCGTGCCAGGGTGCCGGGGGGCGTGTCCTGCGCGTCGTCCCGGTGGCGGGGCCGGTCCGGTCCGAGCCGCGCAGCCCCGCCCGCGCCCCGTCCCCGCTGCCCGCACCATGTCATGCGCTCCCGCCGTGCCCGTCGTCCCCGAGGACGTTTGCAGCCTCCTGGCAGGTGAGGGCAGGAGGGAGGGCTTTCTTCCCGGGGGGCGGGCGGAGGGGATGCCGAGGGGGGCGGGCCGGCGGGGGTGTGCCGAGCCGGGGGAGCCGCGGCGTGCGGGAGGAGCAGCCACCGGAGCCGCGGCCCCGGCGGGGCGCTTCTTGGCGAGCGCGGGGCGATCGCTTCCCCTGCACGGACTTGGGGCTTCCGTCTTTCCCCCCCGGCTTCCCCTCCCTGGTCACTTCCCCTCCCCGTTCCCGTCCCTCGGACCCGCAGCGCCTCGGTTCCCTTTCCCGCCGGGGGGAAGGAGCGGTCCGGCCCCCGCAGCGTCCGGGGGGCTCCGCCGGCGGTGCGGGGCTGCCGCGGACACGCGTGTGCGGGATGCGGCCGCCCGGGCACCGCCGAGCCGCCGGGGGGAAGTGACCCCTCCCGGGGTGTGCGGGCAGGGCCGGCTGCCCGAACCAGCTGATAAAAAGTAATGAACTTCCCCGCTAAGCAGCTGAGCAGCTCACGGAGGGGATGCTGGATTGCTGGTGTGTTGTCTTATCAGTCACACACTTCTGACCGTGGCTGCCCACGCTCTTGGGAACCGTTGGAGGGTGGGAATGGGATGACTTCTCACCATGCAAGGTTGTCAGCAATAGTGTCAATAGAGAATTCAGAATACGGGTCATTGTCTTTTACCTTCAAGACTTTAATTTTTTAAAATTTGTTTTGTTGTTCATTAAAATAAATTGTATACTTAAAGTTTGGCTTTACTGTTATCTTTTGAAAAGTTTGCTATCCTGAAAGCATTTTAGTTTCCGTGGGACTCTCTTTCTTTTGAGAACTTCTGTTTCTGCCACAGGAACTCGTGTAGCTCTGACTTAGCCATTCAAATTGCCCATGCTTTTCGAAATCTTCCTTCTGAGGTCAAGGATTCAATTACATGGCTGGGGACCTGCTGGAATCTAGTGAAGCTGGTCACCTTTGGAAGACTGTTCTTTTTTTAACACTTTTGATTGTAAGAGCTAGTGCTTGAAACTATTGGTCTCACCACATCTCATCATCTGCCAACTGTCTTAAGTGTTTCCTAACTACGGTTTCTAAGTATGTTATTTGCAGATCGTAACATCTGTAGTAAAACTTGCATTGAAGGCCACCAGAAAAAAAAAAAAAGGAAAGCTTGTCATCCATTTTATCATGGAATAGATGTTTAATCATTTAGAAAAAACAAATATTATCCTTAGCCTTTCCAAACTTTGGTGTTTTGTGAGGCATTACTGTATTCTGGAGCTTGTGATCAGATGAAGTGTTTGTTTCGATGCTGGTTTCACTGGGTGAAGCTTGTGTTGAAACTCTTGAAAGTTTTAAGTGCTTTAAGAATTTTTTTTTTGAGGGGGAGGATGTGATAGAGAGGGGATCATTCCAGACTGTGATTTGTTTTTCAGTCATGGTCGTCATTTACACAACTTGTTCTCTCTATCTTTATCCAGTCCGTCATGGAAAGAGAGACACAACAGTTTTTATTTTGAAGTGAAACTGAAAACACCTATTTTTCCTCAAAAGGGTTGTGTATATGTGCTTTCAGAGTCTCTATGATCAGCAGCATAAGTTATATACAGATATCTAGTGTCTGTACAGTGTGTACCACTTCAGCTTTTCTGGAAGAAAACGAGATGATTTCTTTAGTGCTATCTATAGAATTGAAATTAAGAAGACAATGGAATGATTTAGCTATGATCTTTAAATATTTGTTTGTAGATTTTAATTCTTACTTTCAGAATTACCAAAGGGAAACAAATATAAGGATAATTATGGTTATACTATGTTAAAATTTAATAACCTGTTTATTTTAACAAAAATATGGCATTGCTTTTTAGAGTTTGTGTGTGTTAGCCTCTCTTTTTTTTAAGGTTATCGGTCAAGTGCATGACAGTTAGAAACTACAGTAATCCAGGCTCTATGAACAGTTCTTTCACTGATATCTGTAGGATCTGGTAATCTTCAATTATGTAGTCTTCTGCTTCTTTTTGCTCAAATTATTTATGTAGTGAAGATGTCTGGTAATTGAAGGGGGAAGGGAGCTCTGTAATGTCTTTACTATGCATTGAGAAACTCTTACACAATGCAAAGACTGCAGTGAGTAGATAGTTATTAATTTCTGCATGCTCTTCTTTGAAGGTGCTTCTTAATGTATTATTTCAATAGCTCACAATTATTGATTCAGCACCTCTTTGAGAGGAGGGAGTATTGTTTTACCATTGATAAAATCAGTATAATAAACAAGATGTGATTGGGGGCGCAAAAAATAGTCAATGGTAGAACGGAATTGGAATTCAAATTCACCTGTCTCCATGCTGTGCTGGTTTCTCCAGAAAATAATGTGAGTTGGATGTCTGTATTCAGTAGCCATTATGAGTGCCAGGCACTTCTTCATAGCAGGTTCTGTTGAGAACATGCAGTTGATGGCGAGCACGAAGTACTGTTTTTTAGGCTGATATTCACTCAGCAGTGAGGCGCTCAGAGGTACAATATCTTATAAATATGCTCTTCTGCTCTTGTTCCTTTTCTTGGCCTTTTTGCCTACTGTTTCCAACTTCTGCAACAAGTGGAGGAGTGATCATATGGATTTCCTTATCCCTGCTCACTTTTGATTGATGGTTGGAGTA
This sequence comes from Lepidothrix coronata, assembly GCF_001604755.1. Classification (NCBI taxonomy): domain Eukaryota; kingdom Metazoa; phylum Chordata; class Aves; order Passeriformes; family Pipridae; genus Lepidothrix; species Lepidothrix coronata. Next base: position 230,881 of record NW_016690474.1, read on the forward strand.
CGTCCCCCAACTATGCTGAACAAGTAGGTTATACTTGTTATAACAAGCAGGTTATATAAGTAGGGGTCCTGCTGGAAAACATACTAAGTGCTCCCGTAGTTAAACATGGTGATAATGGGAATAAACACACCAGGGGATGAATTAAAGTTGCACAGGAAACTTTCTGACTTGTGAGTGCTTTACTTTGAACCTAAACAATATTATATCTTTAACGCAAAACCAAATTCTGTCACACATGCTGGCAGGGTCATTGTAGTTGCATGTCAGTGGCGCTGAAATGTTCCAGGCAGAAGCACAGCTTGAGTTCAGGGCTAACTGCATTAGTTGCAAACAGGAGGAAGCTGTTTCTGTAAAGTTGAAGGGGAAAGGTCAGTGTGGCAACAGGCTTATTGCAGAGGATTATTAGGATTGCACAATCCCATCCTGTCTCCTCTGACTTGTTCAAGTGGTGGGAGGGAAACACTGGAGACAGAAATAGGGTCCTCTGGTCATGAGATGAACTTCTGGTAGGAGGAGAAAGTAATTTTGTTGCTCTGTTATCTCCTTCTTTACACGTGGGAGATGTGTGGTAGTGTAATAACTTCTTTATTCCCTACCCATGTCCCTGCACCTTCTAGATGGTGCTTGAGATTTTGGAATTTGGTGAAGGAAGCCCAGCCTCACTTTGTGTTTTCTTCTTTTGAAAAGGTATCCTTTGTTGTGTTTATGTGTTCAGGATCTTTTTGTGCATGTTTGGCAAAGTGGAATGTTACTTTTTTTTTGTCCCGGTAAATTATTATTGGTTACACAGATTGTTAGAGGCCTGCTCACTTTTATTTTTCCTTCCTCTTTTATGCACACTCTAAGTTTTGGCTTGCCCATAGCTGAGAAGGAGTTCAGAGGCTGCTTCTTCTCCAAGGGCATATTATTTCTTCTGTCATGTAAATCAGACTGGTGGCTTCAGTCACCTTGATTGAAAAAAAAAGTGTTGAGTTTTTTCAGTAATAAAGATTTAGTTGGAGGTGAGACTTCTTTATTTTTTTAAAGTTTTTGATGGTGTCATGATCATTAGATATATGTATCATTTATATTTTTTCCCCTCTTCTTGGAACTCGTTACTACAGTGTGGGTAATATTGCCTTTTTTTTAAATTCAGTTTTCCTTTCACACTTGGCAGTATTTCTTGTTTGAATCTTCTGTATTCATATTTTAAAAGTTACAAATATTTTTTGCTATAAAAATAGAATAAATTTTTCTCTAGTTCATATGGGACCTTATATCCCATCCTAATATCTATTTTCCTTGTTCTGTTAAACAAAACCTCAAAACTAAACAGAAAACAATGTCCTTGCTCTACAGATCATCTCTACCCAGGTATTATTCAGTTTGTTTAAATGCTGAGTTGTATTGTCCAAATTGCCTTTTTCAGTGTGATGTCTCTGATTTTTTTCTTCAAAATAATATTGTTTGCCTACTTGGTTTAGTTGCATCTTGGAAACAGCATGCAGAAAAGGGCAAGGCAAGAGAAGTACAAGACAGTGGATCCAGTGTGTGAGTTTACTTTAGCTTACCTTTTATTTTTGGGTACTACAGTAGTTATATTTACCCCTGATACCCAGAATATGAACAGTCCTTTTTCATCTTCCATGTCAGCTGTTCCTGGACTTACTCGGTACATGCTTGTCATAGAAAAAGCCACCTAGGTACAGTATAGCTCTTCTTCATTGGCTGGTTCAAATTTAAAAGGATATAATTGTTTAAAATTTTACTCTTTTTTAAAAGTATCATTTTCATGTTTCAAAGGCTTTAACAAATGCCAGTTCTTGCTGAAGAATCCATCTGTACAAGATAAACTAGGGTGATTATCGTAGACATCTTTTAAGTAGACATGTATTTACAGCTTTGGTAATATGTATGTATTTCAATAGTAATGGATTAAGAATAGAAACAGTGAGGTGAAAAAAGTGCACAGAGGGATTCCTGGTAAGAAATAACCTCCAGTGATTTGAAACATAGTTCAATTGTCTCTGCCATAAATTTGGGAATAAGTGTCATATACGGGTGATAAAAATGGCATAGGCTATTTTTTATATACTCATTATTCACTTAGTTTGTCTTTTTCAATTAACATGGAGTCTATCTTTCTCATCTGACTGGGTTTACGTTTCTTTCATAATCATATGTCAACAAACCATAATAGATGCAGCATAATGTGGCATACAGTGTAAATCTTTAGGTTAATCCTTAACATTTTTTATTATAGTTCATTTGGAATCACTTTGTAACTTGATCATGATTTGTACTGGTGGGGTTTTTTTGTGATATAGTTAATATACAGCTTTATCTTTTCTCACCTCTTTAATGTAGAGAGAGGATGCTCAACTACTCAGCCAATGAGATTAGATATATATAGTCCTTGATTATAATTTGTCTTCTTTAATCTCTTAAAAGAGATGTCGTATCGGTTTACTTCATTTGAAGACTCTTAGCAGTTTGTGTCCACTTCTTCTTTCTAAATCACTAATAAAACTGTTGACCATCAACGTTTTTCATGATACTTTGTGTGTGTCAACACAGCGACATAACCTTGCTTTTGGGGATTTAAGGTACAGCATTTTCTAAAGGTGGTCTTTTCCAGGACTTTGCGCTAAAAGGAATGCTCACTCTCTTGTTAGGCTGGATAAATGTGGTATTTTTAGACATCTTGGAGTTTCAGTCCAAGATTATTTTACATCATGTGTTCTGTTTCTGATTAAGTGTATATATATTTAAAAGGCAATTTAGCAAACTGGAGAGAGGCTTGTAAGTATAGCTGGGAAGGCAGGGGGAGAGCAGAAGCAAAATCCTCAAATATTTCTTTGTGCAAGAGAACAGGCAGTGGCAGATATTGCTTGATAGTTTGTCTTCAGACCTGTTCCCTATTAATGAATCACGTGAAAACTTTGAAATGAAATTAATTAATTGCTTTCTAATGCCAGCCCATGTAAAGTTGAAAAATACATGGCAGTCTGTTTAATGTTGGTCACCTTTGGATAGTGTGTGTGTAACAAATGTGCCTAGCTTGCAGCTACTTTCCAAAATTCTCTGGCCTGCCTTCCCACATTCTCTGGCTGGCAGCTGGCTTCTGGCTCTCAGTCCTTGAGGTGGAAGAGAGAGATGGGACAAGGCTGGTGGCTGGAGGAATTGTTCTGCCACCCTGTTATTGCCTTTATGTGTGACTGGTAGTACCTCTGCCGGGTTACTGACCCTTGTCGTATGATGGGTTCGTGTCCAGCCTTGGAACAGGGGCTTGCATTCTCTTGGGTCATGGAGAGGGAGCTGTGTGTGTGCCCTGCTGTGTGATTGGGAACACACCCATCTCATCACCAGTTTCTGATTCTTCTCTTGTCGTCTTCATGGTGTGAACTCATGTGTCCATGATGAAGTGACTAACTTTTTGATAAGCAAATCATGTTATCTGGTGGAGGAGGTGAGAAAGGAAGACCTAGCACACAGTGTTTGGGTGCCTCTGTGAGAATCTATTTGGCCCACCCTGACACAAAATTGAGGTAGTTCTGTCCTAAGTATGTTTGTTTATGAAGTGTGACTTATAATTACAGTATTAAACCCTGTAAACAACAATAGTGCTATGATTTGTTATGATTAGCACTCTTTAACACAGCACTTGCTTTGGGCTAAAAATTTACAACGTTCTTGAAAAATTCCATCTGTGTGTTATCAGCCTTCATTAAAGAAAATAGCTCCAAAGACTTTAAAACAATTAAAATCTCACAGTGTTGTCTGTTTATAATCATTGAAGTAAAGAGAACCATAAACTGTTTTAACAGTGAAATGCTAAATAAATCTTAGCTTTTCTCCTTGTAAAAGAAATGCAAATGAAAATAAGATTAAAATGGTGTTTTAGCTAATTCCATGAAGTGGCACGTAAGCTTTGAACTGTATGAGCTTGTTGAAGTGGACAGAGCAAGACTGTGGTGTGAATTCCGTTTTCTGTCAGTTAGTAACCTGTACTGACAGTGCATTTTATGGATCTTTCAGTTTGGTAGGTTTTACTCATTTCTGCAGGCAAATGATTTCTTTGGGGAGGGTGCAAACAGATTTAACATCATGAGCTTTAAGAAACAGAGCAACAAGTATGGGTATTCAAGCTATCAGGCAGTCTAACACAAGCTTAAGAAAAGTTAAGAGGTGATAAACAGGTTTCCACAGATACTAAATTAGCTGCTCAGTTTGTTAGGATGAATTTATGGAAATGTGTAGTTTGTTTTGTTTGCTGTGGGGTAACTGATTAGTTAAAATGCTTTTAAATCAGAAATCTGTTCAAAGAGGTTTTCTTTTTGGAGTTTATCTTTTATTTCTTTTTAAATTCCTCAATGGATCAACTGCTACTGAAGCCTGAAACACATCTACACTCAAGTGCTTGTGAGTAGTAGTTTCATTTTCAGTATAGTATTAACCTAGCAGAGGAGAGATCATGTTGCGGATCATCCTGGAGAGGGAAGAGCAAGTAGACTTGTGGTGAAAAATGGGTACATCTTGCTGCTTCTGTTTGAAGTTTACTGTATGAAGCTTGGATCTGTCATACTGAAGTCCCAAGTTCTGTTCTCATTCCAAGGTAAATCACTTTGTGCAATGTCAGAGAAATTACAGGAACATTCCTTTATGTTAAGCCAGTGGTATAAAGCTTTCTCTAACAGCAGTGACAGCTCCTTCCATATTCTTCCACAATGTGGAAGTACAGGTAGTGAAGAGATGATCATAACTTAGATAACTTGCTGGCTTCTTGTCCAGAGGAGCTTAGGATGTTACTCATCTTGTGCATCTGGCATATCTTGGATGGATTTACAACACTAGGTCAGAACACATCTTTATGTTCTGATGTAACATTCTGTGTAATTGTGAGTAGATAAGAAAAATCTATGATACAGTAAAGTGTATTTTCAGGTAAACTGATTCTTTAGCATCCTGTTGAAGATCATGTGTATGTCAGGTCTGTCTTCATATTTTGGGGTCATGATCAATCAAGCCATATGGTTTCTCTGGACATATGGAAGTAATAGTGTTCCATGATGAGTGCAATGCTTTCTGACTGTGGATACCTAACCTTTGAGAACTTGTTTTATCATCTCATGGGAGAGGGAAGCCATCCCAGTGATGGGTTCTCTGTAACTGCTGCTATTTAGAAACAACAGAGTTGTCAGGATCTTGTGCATGCCTGCTCTCTTTCTGTCTTCTCCAGCTCTCTGCGTACTGAAAATAAATGCAGCATCTACTTCTGCCCTGTCCCTCCATGGCTGAAAATTGTCTATTATTTCTGCTTTAGAAGTCCAAGGTTTTTTGTAAAAGAACAAATTCTGTCAGCACTGTAGTTAGTCCTCAAATTTTTGTATTTACAGTGTATTTTAAGCCAGAAGTGGTAGTTCTTGCTTATGATAGTCAGCTGGCTTTCTCTTCCCCACATACTCCTTAATTATCTGAACATTTGTATTTGAATAAAGATTTGAGAGTGAAAATCTGAGGTTCTGAGATGGCAGAATTCTCACCTGGGTTTTGAGCTTTTCCAAGAAGTAAAGAAACCCACTGAGTTTAAATGAAGACTTCTGAAGTCAAGTTCTGTGATTAATTAGTGTTCAAAGGTTACTTTGCAAGCATTGCTCCTGATTTATGAACATGACTAATTCCTCTAAATTTTTGCATATTGCTGCCTAGGTAGAACTTTGAAGCTGCTATATAATTTTTGAAATAAATATGTAAAAGTAGGAAGGAACAAATATTTAATCAGGCTGTCCCTCTCAGAGTGAAAGGTTGGTCTGTATTGGAAAATCCTGTTAGGTTTCATTGAGAGAAAAACTGTTGATGGTTTTTGTTTTTGCTCTCAGTAGTAAAAGTATCGTTTTTTTGACCCAGGTTTTGTAGTTGGTCAGTATCTTTAGATTCTGTAAGTCCTCATCTGGAAGCTTGATTGGCAATTCCAGTCATTGGAATTTATGAAGATGTGTACTTTTTCCATGGATTAGGACAAAATCTTTCTGGGGGTGCTTGGTGTATGGCAGAGAGGCTGTTGGGGGTGTGTCTGGAGGATTCATTAATAGACATTAAGTGCCTTTCCTTCTGTCCTTTTAAAGAAGGAATGCCACGGAACTGAGTGAGGGTCTCCCCCATTCGGAACTTTGTTGGAAAATATAATGGGGAAGATTCTCTGTCTTATGAGGAGGGAGAACAATATCATTCTTCAAAACTCTAAAATACTTTAAAAATGAATGGTTTTGCCACACTTTGTGAAGACACAATTCTAAACATCTAAATAATAATCTGGTAAATTATTTATAAAGAACAGCGTCCTTGTAATAGCTATGCTAGTGTTCTCAAACAGTAACTTTTGACTTGTTTTCTTGCAGCCTGTAATATAAAGTGTGATATGTTTCTGTTTTACGAAAAAAAAAGCAGGCAATTAAGTTTTTAATTTAGAAATCTGCAGTAAATATTCATGTAAAATTTTACATGCAAACATTTGAGAACTTAGCTGGCTGTTTGATATTTCTGTATTAAAATGAAATATCTGATTGGAAAAGTTAGAGGATTAAAATAGTACTGTCCATGTCTATTTGCATCTACATGGAGTGAGCCAAAGTGTGTGTGTATATATATCTATACCTATCTATCTATCTGTCTATCTATGTGTGTGTCTGTGGGGGGTGGGCAGGCACTTGTGAGGGTGGTTTTTTTACTTACGTTTGCTTGCTCTTATTCAATGAGCAACTATTATCTATAGAGGTGAGACATTTAAGTTAACAAGCAGGATTTTCTGGTTGTATTTCTACTTTTCTGTTTTCGGGATAGTCGTATGTTGATTGGTAACTGTAAGAAAATTTTACGGTTGGCTATTGCTGTTGTTTTTGCTAATGAAGAAAACACACTGCTGGAGGAGTTACACTCCCCCAGATTCTCAGACACTGCATTGCTTTTATCCTGTGGAATGGATATTTGCCATATTAAAAGAACCGTGGTAACTTTTATGGAATGCTTTGTTTCTACACGACTATATAAATGTATCATCTGTATAAGAATGAAGAATTACAGTGCAGGTTAGAGCCTTAGTTTGTGATTCTACAATTGCAGGTGTGCTTAAAGTACACTGTTGAGCTTGACTCTTTTGATATGGTTATTGTGCCTACCTAGTTGTTTTCAAGATTAAGGCTTTGGATATGAATCTTTAGTCAATCAGAGAGTTCAGAGGCAATGTGAGAACACTTGAAAATACTGTAACCAGTAAGTGACCTATATTAGGAGCTGGGTAATTGTTACTGCTGAAATAATAAATTACTCAACCATCTTTGAAACCTGAGCTTCTGAAATAATATGGCAGGAATACATGAATAAAGGCTATATTGATGTTTTAGCTTTATCTCTTACTTTAGGTGATGGAAAGTAATTGTTATAGTACTGCAATTTGTTAGGACTTACATAGCATAATTAAGTGAGCAAGAATCAAATGTCACCATAGGATTTGCTGTCCTAAGCATAAATAGATAGGGAACAAATGTATCCCATTTAGACTCTGAAATGAGTGTTAACTATGCTGTGTGTAGAACTGAAAATAATTTTCTTAGTTTTTTCACAGTAGTATCAGGACAACTCATTATAGCACTATTTTATCTTTTATTTTTTTTCTTTATTAGATGTTGAAACATTTGTTTCCCAAATGCTAAAAGGAGAAAATCTATCCAAGAAAGCAAAAGAAAAAAGGGAACAACTTCTTAAGAAGATAAAGGATGTTAAGGCAAGGTAAGTAGCTTCATGGTTTTAATATGTTATAAAGTCACTTAGTGATAACTTAAGTTTTTTTACAATCTTTTAATAAACATTAAAACTATTAACAATTAAAAAAATCTGTCTAAGTTCTGATTTTGTCAAATAATCTTTCTTGAAACTGTTACAATTTAGTAAGAAATGGGATCAGGATGATTGTCCCATTTGAATTGCTTAATATTCTGAACCCTGATTGCAAGCTCTTTGGGTAGAGCTTGCATTCACTTCAGCTTTGGTAAGATTAATTAAAATATGAGAAATATAATGCCTTGAAAATGTGAACGAGCTTCCGAACACCATACTCAGCTGTTGTAAAAGAGCATAATTCAATACTGACTTTGCTTTACTATACATTTTGTTGTTTAGCTCTGTAATAGAAAATTGAAACATAACTGAAAACTATTTATAGATCATAAGCTTGTTTCAGCAGTGTTAAAATAGTGAAGTATTATGACAGTCAAAGCAGAGGGCTGTGCGTGTCCTTGTTTGTTTTAATGTCAAGGAGGATTTGAGATTGTTTTATAGAGTTTTAATTTCAGTCAGCAATTCAGTAAAGATATTTAGCTATACTTTCATTTGCACTACAGAATTTTCTTTGAAAAATCTCTTTTCTTGCAACTCTAATCAACTAGGATATAGTTTAGTACTTGCTGTTCTTTTCACATTGTTTCCAAAGTGCTGTTTCCAAACTGTTTTTCTACTGGTCACTCCTGTGTGATATCCCCTAATCGTTCCTTTGATGACATTCTTCTGCCCCTGAGGCAACTTGTTTACAATTTCAAAGACGGCACAATCATCTGGTGAGGGCATCATTCTTTGCATGGCCCTGACTGTAGGGAAACATGAGATGTGTCCCAAATTCTTGTAGTTAAAATTCTGTGTGCCTTTCATTCAGGCTGTAAATGCTTAGGGAACTAGTTCTCTCCTCTCTGATAAGGAACTAGGATTTTGTTTATTTGCTTGTGCTTTCCTTTGTGGATTATTGAGTTAACTGGCCCTTTATAGAAGACCTGCAGCTACAGCACTACTGACTTTTTTCTTTGGTCTTAGGACTAAACTATGGTTTTTTGGATGATGAAATACCAAAGGGAGGGAACCTGCAGTTATGAACAAAGTTGACACTGAATCCTTTGCTATTCACTTTTGTGACCCTAATTTCTAATTCATTCCTCATCTCCTGTAATATTGTTCACTATTAACAGTGTTTTGCTTTTCATGCAGACTACAAAATCTATGCACATTCTAGTCATCTTTGATTTTCACATCCCACACGTTGGGCTGTGTCTATTACTGCCACTTGCTATGCTGTATTTCTTAGATCTGGCCTTTTATCTCTGTTGGCATTTCTCAGTTTCTTATCCCTAGACCCTTCATTTTTCTTCTGCTTGTTACTTGCAAGAATCTTCTTACTGACTAACCTGATACGTGCACTCCTCCTTATTGTCCATAAAGATGATCTTGGCAGCTGCATTTTATTTGTCAGTTAGTTCTGATGAAATCCTCCTCTTTTCACATAAACTCTAGTCCATGAATGCTTCTTGAATGCCATTTTACATAACTCTGTCCTGATTATTTATCCATATCATCAGATCATTTTTGTTTCTGAAATAAGTTTTAGCTCTGAAGAAGCAGTACATTTTCCTCCTGGGATGGTAGAATTTTTTTTAGGCATTAAATAAGTTATCTCTCCTTATTTGAAAAGGATTTTTTATTTAGGCTTTTAAATTTTTGGTTAATTATTAATACATTTTCATTTAGATTTCTGCAAATTTACTGCAGCTAAAACAACTATTTGTGATAATTTTTTTTTGTCTTTACCTGCTGACCTATATTTTAAAATATGCTCAGTGGCTTTTACTTGTGCATGAAAAGTTTTGAAACATGTTAACATTCAGAAGGCTTACTAAAATTAAAGATGCTTTTGTGTGTTTATACCTTAAGATGTCTGAGTAGATGTATGTTCCTTGAAAAGGCTGCTCTGTCTGAGTTTGGGTTTTTTTAAAGTCTTCTTTAAAGTGGCTGGGGATTCTTTCAGCTGCAAAGAGAAAAGAAAAACTGAGTGAATGCTTCAAGCCAAAGACTGCAGAATTTGAAAGGAAAACTTGCAGCGCTAAGTTTCAGCTATGAAACTTGTTGAAAACTAGTTGTTGTTCTGTGCCACGTCCTGGCACCGTGGGCTTGCAGGTGTGCATTGCTTTATGATGTTTCTTCTTCTTCTCCCTGCAGTTACTCTCGGGAGTTCCCGGAGGAAGGTGAGTCTCGTGCCCCTTTCCCTCTCCCTCTCCCCCCCGGCGCTTCCCGGTGCCTCTAGCCGCCCGAGGCCGAGGGCGCTGGCTCCCCCTGCTGCGGGAAGCGGGGAACGGCTGCCCGGGACTCCCGGAACTCTCGCTCGGAGCCTGGGTCCCCCTCCCGTCACTAAACGCATCGGGAGAGCGCTTGCTGACGGAAAGACTAGTTTAGAAATACAGTTCAGGATTTAATATATAATGGAGCTTGTTATGGAGATTATTTGTTATCAATTTAATATAAGCGGAGTTTTATTAGCAGTAGTGTAGCCTTGTGAAAGACCATGTGATGCAGGGTTTTTTTCTTTTTCCCCCGGAGGAAGTGTATGCAAAGTAGCCTGCTTAGGGGATAAAATTTTAACAGAGATGACTTATTTCAGCCTTTTTTCTTAACGTTGCAAAAGTCTTCAATTCCATAGTGATGTTTCTTTAACCTTTTAATAGGATCATCTAGTGGCAATATGATATTGGCTTTCGATCCACACTGAATGAATGTTTTCATAGTGCAGCGCGAGCTCAGACCTTTAGCTGGAGAGGAGATGATTTAGTGTGCAAGTAATGAAAACTGAAGTGTGGGTTATCTATTGTCTTCCAGTGGAGTTAAAACAAAGCTGCAGAGTTCAGTTTAGAGAAGGCTGAGGGTTTGTTGCTACAGTGTTCTGTTCTGTAACTAAACCTGGAAGGGCTCTTATTTCCATGATGCTAATTCTTGAGGTCATGACCTATAGCCTGTGGATGCTGGTATGAGGGTCACAGTGCGAGGTCAAAAAAGCCTATGCAAAGCTTCACTTTTTGCAGTGGTTGAAGAACTGTCTGTTTCTGGACAAGGATATTCAAATGTGTGGGCTACAGTGTGCCTCCTGATGAAGTACAAATATGTAAGTCGTAATAGGCAAGTAATGTTATAACAAGGCACAACAAACTCATACATTTCTTATGCCTGTTTAAATCAAGTTATGCAGCCATAACAGTTCAACTGAAAGGGAAAATCCAACTTGAAACTTCCCAAGATTGCCAAAGTTTTGTAAGTTCAAACTGTGTGATTGTTTAAAAATTGTGTTAAAATAATTTGCTATTTTTTTATATTGCACACGGCACCCTTACAGAGGATAAAATGTAGTTTCCCTCCTCTTCTCGTTGTCCAACAGAACTAAGTGTGGGAAAGTAAAGTGTTATTTTATTTAGGAAATTACTAACATGAAATTAGGTGGGATGGTTGTTTCACTACAAATGAATCTGACCTTGGGAGAGCATGTTTCTGAAGATTTGATATTTTTCTGAGGCTCTGACTCTCTAATGAGCATGAGAGTTGTCTACAAAGAGTAGAGTTTGCATTTAGTGGTTTGCTTTATTTGAAGGTCAAGAAGATTCTAGTCTATTTACTTCAGAATTTCAAAATCAAATTAAGATTTTCTTTTCTAATTCAACAAATTATTAATAAAAATGAGATTTCATTTTCTTTAGCAAAATGGGTGGTTTAATTTATATAGTCTGTAATTGTTACTGCATAACTTGCTCTGATTTATGTAAAATTTATATTCAGTCTTATTCTTTTTATTAGAGTACATGTGATTCTTAAGAAGGATATATTGCCTTTTTTTAAAATTCTTGTGATGTGTTTCTAGTTCAAATCACAGAACTGTGTACAGATGGTGAAGCTTGCCAATGCTGACACTTTAGTTTTCTTTTGGTATTTATCAATAAAATGAAAGTTATACCATTGTTTTCTGCAAGCAAGGATAAATTTCTCCAAATTCATGTGCATTTGCATACATGAATGTAAAAAAAATGTGAGAAATCGGAACCTGCATTTAGTTGCAAATATTTGAGGGAATGCAATCCAGTGGTATGAGTTGTTGGTATAATTTCCAGAGTTCAAGAAGTGTTGCTAAACTTTATTTGGTTGTGTCAGTCGTTAGGCCTGTACAAATTAGGCGTGACTTGTGTAGGTGTAGAACAAAGGACCCACATGGAGGTAGGCAGTCAGATTCTTGGTCAGCTCCTAGTGGAACAAAGCAGCGGCAGCAGCTGAGTGAGGTCAACTGTTGTGCCTGTTCATACCGCTGTGCACACCTTGACATTTGAAAAATGGAAAATTTGGAAAAGATTGAAAACTGAGAAGGCAGTGATGGTCAGTTCCAACTCCCTCCAGACAAAGAAGAAATATCCTGAAATATAAGGTGAAAAAAGAGAATATCTTTTAGGGGAAAAAGGAGGGGTGGAATCAGACGTCTGGAAACTGTGCTGAAACTAACTAGAAAGAATAAAAACTATTGGGTATATTTCATCTTCATATTTGCTGTTCTTGGTTTTGCAGTAGCAGTTACTCCATTTTTTAAATTCAAATAAAATAATCTTTGTTGAAGCTGAAAGTAAAGACGAAGAATGGTTCATACTATGTGCCGTATTACCATGGTATAGTAATTATCATGCTACATCAGTTGTTTTCAAGAATCTTCTGAGTTGTGACCTGTTATCCTTCCAGAGGCATCCAGAAGAAGTGGACTAATACTTTCAAAATTCATAGATTTCCTCTATGACATAATGAAACTTGACTCTAGCCTCTCAAACATGGCTCCTTCAGCTTGTGAGTTGTTCCACAGGTATGGGTTGTGGGCATACTTGTCACTCCACTCTCATCACTGAATGTTCTTGTAGTTCCACTGGCGTTGTATGTAGTTATTAGTAAGTTTGACCAGGCTCTTGTACGTGAACTCCTATTTTATGGGCTTTGGCCAATAGCATACAGAGTCCTGCCTTCCATAAGGATAAAGCAAGAAGGTTTAAAATAATAATAGTAATGGTAATAATAATAATAATAATAATAATAATAATAATAATAATAATAATAATAATAATAATAATAATAATATCAAAGAACATGTGTACAAGTCGAACCAAGCTCCTTAAAACCAAAATCATCCATGTGTGTATCTCTCAGAAAGTGCATACATACTTCTTTGCAACCAGATTGATGAATTTGAGGACTTTCTTTCATCCTCTTAAAAAGAAGCCTTCTGATGTTGTCAGGTCAGTAAATATGCTGGCAAAAGCAGCTTTGTGTCTACAGACTGAAAAAAACACAACTTTGTGGGAGAAGTGGGTACACATGAAAATGAAAGACACAAATTTCATTGTATAGGAAAATATTTAATTCTCTTGTGTGATGTGTTATCTGGTTTTACACAGTGACTTTTACAGTTAAGTATATTGTTGATTTATGGACAAAGAAAGTCCATGTTGTTCTTATGACAAAAAAGGTACAATTATATTAATATCCAAACCACTAATGTTTCCTCAAATTTTATTTTTATTTTTATTGAACATTATATCTATTTTGTTCTTAAATTGAGGAACTCTGTAGAAATGTCTTTTTTTCAGTTAATTTGAAATATTTGACTCTTTATCTAAGCAGTTTAGGCAAAACTAAACACTCAGTGACTCGTTCCAAATCTTAGAATTGGGAAGGAACTTGAAAACTAAGGTTATTTGCCTACAAATTAGATTAGTTTTTTTTATAAGACTAATATTCCACTAAGGATATAAAACTCTGGACTTTTTCAAAGATTCTGACTTAATACAGTTTTTGACATTTCTCTGTTTTGAGATTAATTGAATCAATACTGTGACTGCCAAAATGTTTAGTTAACAGAACCTTGTTTTCAATTTATGCTAAAAATAGTGCTAAAGTTGGCAGAAGCACTGTAAGCTCTAGAAACTGCATTTGTGTTTGAAATTCACTTGCCATCTGTTCTTTGCATTTATTTTAGTAAAATATATATTTTTAATCACTTCTTACAAAATATTTTGGCTCAGTGCTGAAAGTCAGACACCAGAAGTACTAGCCAAATAGAGTCATAATATGGGAATTTGCAGAAAAAGTTCCCCATAAAGGTCTCAGTGCACCTTATATCTGATCTATTTATGCAGAAAAGTATGATATGACATTTTCTAACTAGCACTTTTCACTCTGATAAAAACTGATGAAGATCCACTTTAGTTTTCATTTCACTGTAGTATAATAGCGGGTGAATCTACGTCTCTAGAGCATTGGTGTTATTCTCTATGTAATTATTGGGAGCACCTGTAGGAAACCTTTAAATGACTCCGATGCCTCTGGCTCTTGGCAGAGCAGAGAGTGTCTGAAGCCTGAGACATCTGCTTCCTGGAAATAGTCAAGCTGATAGAGTAGCACTATATGCAAAGGCTTTATATTTTATATTTTTTTTCTTTTCTGTTTTCCTTTTTTTTTTTCCCCTCTACACACTCTTTGTCAGGAAATGGCAGCAGGTAGGAGTCATTTGGACTTGAGAAAGGGAGTCAGTATCTTGTGGTCACCAGAGCCATATGTGGATGCAGATTCTATATTTTAACACACTTGAACTTTCAGCAGGAGCATAAATACATCGTTAGTATTTAACCATAAATGGGAAAGATATGACTTAGCTGTTATCCGGTTGTTCGGGGATCATCATAATATATTTCTGGAGAGACCATCAAATGCATTAAAAGTGTGCCAAATATCACTCTGTCCTGGAAGTCTGGAAGGTTTCACTGTAGGCGAGTCACTGTGTTGTCCCTTTCAGCTACACGCAGCTGTTATCTGTGAAGTGTCCATGCCAAGTGCAATTTCAAGCAACACAAGATACAGCCACCAGTGCAGCACAAAATGGTCTTGTCCTGATATACATCGTAATAATGATGCAAAAGGAAGGAAAAAGTTGGGTTGCTTTTCTTGCGTGAAGCATATTTGCTTGCAAACTTAATGCTGTTTCAGTATTGTTTTAAGAAATAGCTGTTAAAGAGTTTCTACTTGACCTTTACAAAACAAGCCATTAAAAACCATCATGTTAATAAGGGACTCTAGAAGGCTCTTCAGGAATGAATATGTTGGAGCAGATTGTGTGGCAAAGCATGGATTGAGAAAGTGGCTGTCAGAAGAGTCCAATCTTGCAAGGTGACTGCTGGATTGGGTCAGAGCATCTTCTTAAAAATATAAGCTGCCCCTATTAAGCCCATGCCAGCTTGAAAGCAGCTTTGTCTACTTGTTCTTTTGAAAAACTGTGTAGAGAGAACCTTGCTTGATCTGCTTGATGATCCAGTCCTTTGTTTGGTGGGTTCTTACCGCAGTGGAGATTGGAGAGAAGGAAGTGATTTCAACCTGCTGTGACTTGGGACCTTCTGAAATGGCAAGAAGCAGGGTGTTTTGACCTACATGTCTTTTTATTTTTGTGAGTTGTTTTATTTCTCTTATACTTGAGCAATTTTAATGCATCATTCTGTCTAGATGTTTTGGAAATAAATTGGAAGTGTTTAGTTATCTGAGGATGTGAGCTTGTAAGTCTCTTTCAGAGGTACTGGCTGAAACATCTTGCTTCTCTTTTTTAGGTTAAGTGGTGGAAGCAATATCTTTAATGCTTAGGAATTCATTATTATAATCTCACTGTTGCAGAAGAAAATGAATTTTGGGGGCAAAAAAATGTCTGGATTTCTTTTTTTAGCTGGATTCTTATAACGTAATATGGTCCTGTTCGTTATATTCAACTTATACCAGCTGAATTTGTTGGAAATTATCAGAATGGGGGGTAGGCACTGAACTACAGCTCTTGTTACAATGAGGAGAGTTTGTTCAATGCTCCATTCCTAATGTGGTACACTTACCCTTTGGTATGCATTATTTCCTAAATCAATAAATAAGCTGTAATGGAAAAGGTAGCATTTAATAAGGAACGACATTGTATGTTTTTTTTTTTTTTACAGACAGCATAATATATTGATTCTGCTATCAAATCTGTAAGAGATTAGTTTAAATTGCAGAAGCTGGGGAATAGGGTCAGTTCTTATACATATTTTTGCTATTGTTGTGACTGTTAAATATCTACCATTAATTAATCCTTTTTTCCCCCCAACTTCCATATAAATCATATGGTGTTCTGGGGAAACAAGAAACTATATTAATGAGCATCAACTCCGTAATTATTCTTGTGACTACATAACAGGGACACATTCATGTCATTCCTTTGTGCAATAACTTTTGCAAAGAAGTATTTTTAAACTGGTCATTAATTTTATGACCACAGAAATGAGATGCAAAATTTATGCTGTTGTCATTGGCAGAGGTTCAAGGCACTACTGACATTATATGTGATTGGAATGGAATGGCTGCCAACTAATGAGTCTATAGACGTTTGGTTTGAGCATGCTTTGCTTTTAGATCACTGATTAGGCAGCAATGCTTTCAATTATGCCTTCAAATTGTATTGGATACATTTACCTGATGCCCATTGTTGCTTTGTAGTTCAGTTTTCTATTACATAAGTGCAAGTTGAATGCTTTTCTTTAATTTATTGATGCTTTTTGGGTGTATTTTTAGGTACTTGGCACCTGAAGAGAGTAATGGTTTGTGCTGCTCAGCACTGACTCCTGTGATTGTTCAAGGAGTAACATACGGAGCTTCAAGTGCAATTCCGTCTGCTCTTACTCCATAGGTGGAGTATGAACTTCAATGCAACACGTTGATGGAAGAGGATGTAAAGTGAAGGAAGGGCAGAGGTTATTCTGAGTGGGAATGTAGAAGATGTATAGAATCAACAAGAAGCCTGTCTCTGAACTGTCAGAAGCAATATCTTTATATATTAGTAGCATACGCTCCTAAGATGTCTTTTAACCCTGATAGAATTGGAGGAAAATCTCCAAGGATGATACCAGAAAGTAGTCATTCTTTTATGTAAGCACATAAACACATTGTGAGATGTTGCCTGTTAAAGCTCCAGAGCACATTGAGTCAGCTTTCCTACGGAAATGTGTGCAGTTCTGTACAAATTAGATGATCTAAGGATTACATTTTTCAAGGTATAATACAAATTTACGAATACATTTATTTAAAATAAAAAATGGAAAATTTTTTTGTTTAATCTAGGCCTGCATGACTGCAGGTTGCTTATACCTCTGTTTAGTGTCTGTCACCTATTCTCCACATTTTTCACTTAAAGTGTGGGTACCTAAATTGTATGACATAGGATTTATTTATTTGCTCTGATTGTCATTTTCAGTGAGGGCCTTTTTTTCATGGAAGTCTTCAAGCCTTATTTAGGATTTAACACCTAGAGAATGCTTTGAAGTCTATAAAGCACTGAGTGTGTAATGTCTTCATAATACCTCAACATTTTTCAGTTGTTTTAAAAGCACTTTGAATTTGGATATTGTAGAGATAGAACAGATACTTGTTTTACTGTAAATCTACATTCGGTGTTGCCATGTTCTTTGATGTTACAAATACACTATATACCTGTGTCATGGCAACTGAGCCCCACATGGGGTAGAGAAGATAATCGGAAGGGTAAAAGTGAGAAGACTCATGGGTTGATATGAAGTTTAATAGGTAAAGCAAAAGCCACACATGCAAGCAAAGCATAACGAGGAATTCATTCATTATTTCCCATGGATAGGCAAGTTGTTCAGCCATCTCCAGGAGAGCAGGACTCCATCATGTGTGACAGTGACTTGGAGAAACAAACATCATCACTCCAAACATCCTACTCTTCCTTCCTTCTTCCCCCAGATTTATAGGCTGAGCATGACATCTTATGGTGTGGAATATCCCCTTAGTCAGTTGGGGTCAGCTGTCCCAACTGCGTCCCCTCCCAACTTGTGCACTCCCAGCTTTTTTGCTGGTGAGTTGGTGTGAGAAGAAGAAAAGGTCTTGACTCTGTAAGCACTGCTCAGCAGTAACTTAAACATGCCTGTATTATCAAGACTGTTTTCAGCACAAATCCAAAACATAGCCTGATACCAGCTACTATGAGAAAAATTAACTCTTTCCTAACCAAAACCAGCACAGTCTGGGATAGGTACAAGTAAATTGTGCCCTAAATATGTATGTATGTATGTATTAAAAAGGCCCTTGTTCCTAGATCTTAGCTTTTATATGGAAGTAAAGCACAAATGTTTACTGAATTTGAAATCCTAAGCATGCTTGGAAAATGGTAGTATAGTGACTTAATGAAAGAGCAAGGTAACAGTGCAGCTATGCAGACTTACATAAGAGATTATGTATTGCTGAGTGGGGCAAAATTCCCTGCAGAAGTTCTTTCTACATATAAACTCACCTATTTTTCATCCACAAGTGCTATTCATTCAAATATACTAAGGTTTATGATTCAACCCATGAATTTTGAGTGCTGGAGTGTGGTGTTTGTGGAAATGTTTTCCTCTAGAAATACAGCCTAATATTTTAAATTTATACTGTCACCTTCATGAAGGTTAAATGATAGTATGTTTATGCATAGCTGGTAAGAGGACATTTTTGATTGACAGCCAGTGCTTACATATACACATATATTCTATGCATTCTAGTACTGGTAAAAGTTTAGGACAGGAAAAGAGTGGAAAAACTTTTGCTATTGAATAGGTTGTAAATATAATGTCTACTCTTTTTATATGGAGTCTTTCATCTAATAAAGATATATATAGGCAGAGAGAGACAGGCAACTGGTCTCTGGCATCTAAGTGTGAAAGATGATCATGCTGGCTGTAAATAAGGCATAATATTTACTGTTCACGTGCTACCTACTCTATGTTTTTTTGTTTGGAGGAAGAGGTGAATCCTGGAGAGGGATAATTTACTTTTGATTGGTTTGACAGGTGTGATGAAATGCAAGTATTTTGATCAGATTAACACGATGACTGGCGTGCTACTGGGAGAGGACTGTGTCAGAAATAGATTGGAGTCAGGTTCAGATTCAGAGCAGTTGTTAAATGGCATGAGAGCTTGAAAAGAAGCTTTCCCAGGAAAAAGCACACTAAATTAATGAAGGAAAAGCCAATTTAGTATTTGACAACCTTTCGATGTAAAAGAATTCCAGCAAAGCAAGTATCAGATTTTGTTGTCTTATCTGCGTAGAAAACTTGCTGTTCTTTGCAAACAACCATGGTGCTTTCTGGACATGGACTGTGAATTTTCCATGAATTTCCATTATTGAATAGGAAGGGGTAAACTTGCAGCCATGGTGAGGCGATCCTACTGATGAGCACAATTCCTGTGTCTGTGGAGAAGAATATTTTCACTGTGCAGGGGGTTTATTTTAGATTCTGAGAAACTAGTTACCCTATACCGTGCTCCAAAAAGGAACATATGAATAGGAAAGGGTATCTGCAGATCTCTGAAAAGCTTTCTGTGTATGTATATACAAAAAAGCAGTGCTTGAACAATTTACTGTTACATGGTTTTTAAGAAATTTGAGGGTCATTTGATCTATCGGTGCATCAACTTTATGATTCTCATCTGGTGATTTTTGTCGTGTTTAGTTTTTCTCCTTCACCAAGACTTGATTTTATTTTTTTTTTTAGGAGCGATGTAGTTTATGTTCTTTTCCCAACTCTTTTTGGCCTACATGTATTAAACATATCTGAGAAAATATACTAAGTTTCGGGAGGGAGAACTTAAATTTTGTCTGATTAGATGAAAACCTTGACTAATATTGATTTCAGTTTATCTTTCCCAGACCTTCACACTTACGCATGACACTGATCAGAGTGCATTAGGGCAGCTGATAATGTAGATTTTGTATCTATTGTAGTGGGGCTCTCAGTTGTAAGAAATTAATTAACAGAATGCTGCATTAAGCCACAAGTTCTGTCAGAAGGCGATTCCACTTCTGGTTTCATGGGAAGAATGCACATACAAATTTGCAAAGCAGAGCCTAATTATGGTGGAAAAAAAGTGAAAGTGGGCAGAGGTTGACAAACTGCTGCCAACAATAGTTTGGCATTTCCCGAGAGGGGAGTTGCTGAAGCTCCATCCTGCACTCGGACAGGCAGAACTTTGGAGCCTGGCACTCTCCTTTTCTCCTTCTGCCAGTGTTTTCCCTTGCCCACCTCTTTGCTGTGGTGCGTGTTTCTTCAACCCCTGTGTGAGAAGCTGCCAGCTGTGCGGTGCTGGGAGCAGCTTCATTATATGACAGCATTTAGGGAAACCGCTCCAGCAACGTGTACGCATAAAGGTAGCCCTGGAACAGCAGCGCTCACAGCTGTGCTGGAGCATACGAGTGTCCATGAGAAATGGGAATTTTTCTATTTCAGATAGGAATTGATATCCTCCTTACTATCAAAAATACTTTTATCCTATCTGCGTTTGCATGATACACTATTTAACCAGCAGTATATTTTTGACTTTTACAGAACTGGAAGATGAGGACAAGTCTGAGAACTCTCTTTCTTCTCCTCTTGATAGTAGCGCAATAGCATCTGACCGATATGATAAAGAGGATGAAGCACCTTCTGATGGTATGTGACATTCTTTACCTTAGAATGTACTAGATTTGCCAGTTTGCTATGAACTCATGTAATCGGATCCTCATGATGTGAATGTTAGTGTTGGAAAACAGATAAACAGATAAGCATCACAGCTGGACAGTTTTCTTACCTTTACAAGAACCTTTAAAGGAACTGAAGAGCTCTCTCTAGTGGTCCTAGAGCATAGTGAAGCTGTCTCAAATTTACATGGTGTTTTCAAACTCATGTTTTTTGATAACAAAGCATCTTCTGTAGATGCATATGTTTTTGAAGATAGATCAGTGGCTAAAACAGTGTGAATATTTGTAGTAACAAATTGTTTGTTAATTCAACATTATCAAATTCTTGCTTAATTTTATTGTGCTACTTAATGGCTTACTGTATTATTTATCTAATAAATAATGAAACAGTTTATGTGATTGATATTTTTCTGCAAACTCCGTGCAGAATAGGTTCATAAAATATTAAATTAATTATTCCTACAATGTTTCCTTCCATTAAGACAGTTTTTGTTATATAAATTTTAAATTTGAGTTTGCATTTAAAAAAAAACTCTAGGCTCCGTAGCTGTTTTCCATGTTGCTTTATTTTGTATGCATTAAGTTTAATGCTAAATGCGGCTGTTCTGAAGACATGAACAATTGAATATTTCAACAGTTAACAAGCTTGCTTTAGCATAGTGTCCATATTTTTGAGATTTGTTTATTGTATATGTAATATAAGTACCTTCAATGGGTAATATATGGCAATAAATTAAGTATATGTACAAATAAATTAACGATGTATATTAATTTGTGGCACTAGAAGTTAGATAGACTTACTAGTGAATGATGTTTGCTGACATGATATGATGATCAAACTGTGCAGCTCCATCTCGAAGTACAATTGCTGAATGAAAATATGCTTCCTGCAACATAGCACTCCACATTTTATGTTATCCAGATTATTCCCTTTGGAAACATAAATTGCTTTTATGAGGTATAAAATTATGTCTATTGCAGAACAGGGATAAGTCAAGTACATGCATAAGTGATAAACCTTCTAACCACTGATTCAGAATAACGCAATTTTTTTATGTCCAGAAGTCTGTAAAATGTGTAACAATAATAATCACACCTTTTTTTTTTTTTATATATTGAGCTTATTGCATGTTGGCAATGTGACCTTCTATTAAAAAAATTAAACCAGGCATTTTTGCTCTCTGGTTGAAATGTAATTATCACTCAAATTGCATATGGCTTTTAGAAAACCCAAGGTAATTTTCAAAACTACAGATGAATGCAACTTTCCTTGTATTTATTTTTGCTTACAAACATAATCTTAACATTATTTCTAATTGTAACTTAATAACATGGTACTGATTGCATAAAGGGTATGTGATAAAATTATATGACTATTTAATAGGAGATATGATTATAGAATTGTTTCAAAACAGTTAATCAAGAAAAAAAGTGATAATGTTCATCAACCTAAATAATGAATGGCTGAAGAATGCTGATGCAAGAGTATGTGAAATACCATATGAGTTTGTACAGATAAGTGATTAATTTTAGCCAATTTTGAAGCTATGAGAGTAGATATAATAGCTGCTCAACAATATCTTTGCTAACTTGTACCGGTTTAGGTAGAAATATAGTGGGTGCAATTCTGTTGTATTTGAGGTGATATTACTAGTCTTTCTGTATTTCATGATAAATCCTCTTTAATTATCCTAGTGAGAGTGCAGCACTAGGAAAATTTGAGAGAAGGTGGTAAATTTTGATCTGTAAATACTTTCATTTATTGGAGTAGTGTTCCTGTTTTTCTCTTTGAATGTCCAATGTGTCATTCTAAAACCATTTTGATTTTAACATATATAATCCATCATTCAAGTCTAGCCACCTAGACTATATATGAAAATGTATGTTGGGAGAATCTTATAAGAGGTGGATTGATCCTCAGAGGTGCCTTTGGTTCAGTCCTTATAGGCATGAATGGGTTTGTTAAAGCTTAATACTGTATTTTTGTTTTCTAGCAGTTCAATATTTAAATTCTACTCAAGAAGCTGAGTTTATAATGTAGATGTTTGATCTTACATGATTACTGGTTCAGTTCAGCAGGGCTCTGTGCAGGTCTAAAACCTGATTTGTGTAGGATCAATGCTCTCAGCGTTAACAGAGGGCCCTATTTGTAGGTAACCAAATTGAGTTGATTTTTATTTATGTTCGAGTTCCATTCATATTTTTATGTAAAACCTTCTGTATATATTTTCTGCTAAAAAACCCAAAACAAAATGGGCATTTCTCTTTATATACTTGAGTTAGACTTTAAGGTTTGTGTGACTTGTGAAAGTATCAGTATTTGACTTTGCAGCATTACTGTCAAAACATAATTTGTGAAGGCACCTGCTTGGTAACAGATAAAGAATTAGAGTATTATGTGTATGCTACAGTCATTGTAAAATCGTGGAGTTTTTGTGTGACCTTTCTCTAATGGTGTATTAATTACAAGAGAGATAATCCATTTAACAATAAGTATGGGATAACTAAATTAGCACAGGTCACCTAAAGGCCTTTTGTCAAATCCGATTGTTATGTTGTCCTTTTGACTTTTACCTTATGGTAGGCACTAACAAAGTATCTAAACTTTGATGGATTATAAACTCTAAACATGATATGTATTTTTCATAATGCTAATGTAATTTTCTAGGTACTGAAAAGGTCAAACCCCCACGTCTCTGTGTGCATTCTAAGTCTGTCTTTCCTTTTAATATTTCTTTTTCTCTGTTCCTCTGGTTCAAAAGTTCACTCAGTTCCCAAATGGCCACCTAATTTTCCAGTTATTCCCTCAAGCCATATGTGTTTTGGTTTCTTTATGGTTTATTAGGTACTGTAGGAAAGTAGCATAAGTTATATCATCTAATGAAATTCAAGCACACTTCAGTGATGCTTTGACTTGATTGCTGGCAGCAATTAAATCACAACGAAGGAGAATGATGCATAGGCTTACATATCCAGACACCCTACAGAAACTGGAAGAGGGATAAAACACAACAAAACCCTCAAATAAAATAACAAAACCCAAAAACAAGACAGACCAAACAAAACAGCACTGCCAGGCACTCTGGTCTTAACTTGATTTTTTTTTTTTTTATTGGCTAACAGCCTGATTGATAGCAAAATCATAACTCGCTGTATGCTAACAGGCAGAGTTCACTTGTAGGTTATTGTGAGCTGATAAAGGGTTAGATGGAGTTTTGATTTTCGCATTGGTCCTTGGTGCACCAGATTAATGGAATTTCAATGAGAGACTGGAGTAGTCACAGCTTTGTCAGAAAAACAGATGGAGATTCTATAGCCATGTCTGCTCATTAATACCAGTTGCCTGAAAGGTGTACTACTTCTCTATACAAAAGACTCAACATAATTGATTTTTGAGCGGGGTATTTTTTCACTTATTGATGACTAGGTTTCTTGCAACTTAAATGACAGGTTTTTGTATAGTACATTGTATAACAGTGTTATGTCTAGTAATTTCTTACTGCCATCTGTATTTTGAAGAATATGTGTAGTGGGAAATACATATGTCTTGATTAGTTAAAAAACAAAGTATACCAAAATACTTAAAAATTGAAATACTATGACTTTCTTTCAAGTTGGTAACAAACTTATTTTTGGTTGAGATGATAATGAGGGAAAAGTTACTATTTTTCATTTACTTTTCATGTTTCTTAAGATGGTATTAAATACAGGTTCAATGGCAGGCTGAAACTTTCCTATTTAACAATGTAATCTTCTATAATATAAAAGTATTTTTTAACAGTAAATTTTTTTGGTTTACGGTATGGTAACTTGATTCCATGGGTATGAAATGCCATTAGTATTTAAGGAACAAACTTTCTGACTTTTTAAATACTGAGAGAGAACCTCTGAAGAAGACACATCTGTTTAGCTCTACAGAGAGAATGTCATTGGATAATAACTGGATCTAAAAATGCAGTGAGTGCTGTGATAAAATAATTTAGATCATCACCATTTCTATGGAAGGTCAGAAATGTTGCCTTGGGTATGTAAGGATGAAAGAAGTACTAAAAATGTGTCTGGGGACTTGTATGCTCTTCAAACTATCATATTAGGCTATACCTTATGAATAAAATATGGTTTTTAGTAGAAAATTCTCAATCAGTGTGAGAATCTCATATTAAATCTCCCCATAGTTGAAATGGAGGGAGGTAGGGCTAAAGAAAGCTAAACAGGGCGTTTGGAGAACTTTGAGGAAACAGAATAAACTAAAGGGTTATGCTTTAACTGTTTGTCATCCAAGGGCAGTCTTGAAAATGAGCAAAATTTATTGCTCCCTGCAACATGCGTTTCTTGCTACAATTTTTGGATGAAGCAACAGGCCTCAGCACTTTGTTTTCATGCAGCTCCTTTGGAAAAGTTCTGTGCAAGTCTTTGCAGGCTTTAGTCAACTATTTTACATGATCTATAGTATTTACTTTGTGTGAATGTCACATTTTGCATTTTGATTGATCAAGTGAGAATGAAAAATTTTTTGACTGAGTTTTGCATGCTGCTTCTTTTGACATTTTAAGTCTCAAATGCAAATACTAATTAAGCTTTTTTTTCCCCTCCTTATTTTTCCTATTTGTTAGGCACAGAGGTTTGAATATTGTCACTGAAGAAGGGGAGGTAGAGTTCAGTGGAAGACTTTATGGCCACTTTCTTCAACTACATTCCTCCTGAGTTTATATTTGAGGCACTATATTAAAGCAAAAACTGTGTTCCATCACAGCCAGTTAAACAGTGCTAGCAAGTAAGCAACGTAGTAAAGGTTGGAGAATGGAAAATGCAACTAGGATTTTCTGTTCTTTCTCTTTTTGTCCTTCTTATGCCTCCAGTCTTGTACTGGTTTACCACTATTTTATTAACATAATCATATACATGTTTGCTTGTCTTGGGGATGACAGCATTGAAGTTTACCTGAGTTATTCTAGATTAGTTATTTGCTTCGCATTGTTGGAGAGAGAGTTACAAACCTAAGTGCATGACAGCCATTCAAAGGAGTGGGAAACTTCTTTATTTGTGTTGTTTTTCCCATAGATAGATCTCATTGAAGGCAGTAAACCAGGTATTTTATTATTTCTTATAGCTCTTTAAATATTCAAGTTTGAATAAAAAAAAGTCATATTGAGGGGAAGTAAGATCTAGGTTTGCTTGGACACTTGATCTTTGGTAAGAAAAGATGACTTCTACTTTCTACTCTTACTAGGAACTGGCAGAGGGCAGTAGCCCATCATATGGAAAATGTGTAAAGATGGGACTTTGGCATGCTAACTTTTTTCTGAGGGGATGCTAGTTTTTTTCAGAATTGTGAGTGGGAAATACTGTAATTTATTATTTTGGTATAGGTAGGTAATTCTAGGTTTTCATCAGTGGTTTAGTAGACTCTTTTACTGTGTCTGAACAAATTTTGTATGGCAGAGGAAATACTGTGTCTTGCAATGTATTATGATTCTGCATTTCTGGCCGAAAAGGTAATATGATAATCAGAAATGTTGCTTTCAGAATTCTAAAAAATTGTAATTAGCAACTCAGTCTTAAGCAGGAAGACTGAAGTCTAGAATTCCCAATGTGGTATGCTGAGTCTGTCAGAGGAAGGATGTATCACTAGGAAATTAGGCTGACACACTTACGAACAGTTTACATGTCATCCAGAATACAATCTTTTACAAACTGGCAGAACACAATGAAAAGTATAACATATTGAAGAGGAACTTAAAATATGAAGCATTTTTTTGAAACTCAGTTTATGAGGATATTGGTGCATGTTGGACCACATATGCATAAATTCCCAGAAAAAAATCTGTTTAAGAGATGAGAAGAGGGTGCTGACTCCTTGTTGGAAAGGAGAGGTCTTAAGAGTAAAACCAGTGTATTCATCCTTAGTCTACCTGAGATTTTTCTTGGCAGGCACCTCCCTCATCTTTCTCTGCTGGTGCAATTTGAGTCTCCCTTGGACAGCTTGCCCCAGTGCACTCTGTTTGCTGTAAGAGGATACATATCCTAAGCTCTTTGTCAGTCTTTTGACTTTTGACTCTCTTTTGTCTGTAAAAAACATGACAATGGTATATTTTTTTTTCCCTCTGTCATGGATATATTTGAAGACTGAATAGAATCTCTATAACTTTCCACATGCAGCTCCTGTTGAAACCTTATGAAAAGAACAAACAACTGAACTGCTTGCTTGCTTGCTGATTTGTTTGTAGTAACTATAGAAATGCATTTAGCAGCAGTGACTTACTTGGAAAAGCAAAAATTTAAAAAAAAAAAAAGAGCGTGTGAAATATGCAAAGCTAATCTAATTAATTTTGATTTAAACCATTTGTACAGAACATAAGGGAATAATTTCTAATAGGAAGCAGAAGTTTTAAGTGAAATTTTGTCCCTATTAAAGTCAACAGTAAAGTTAAAAATGGCATCATGTAGGTTAACAGTGTGTACAAATTGATGATACTAAAAATGTTTGAACTTCTAATTATCATAATGAAAAACTTCCTATTAAACAATAAACCCCTGTGTTCTTTTAGCATTTACCTTTCTCCCATGGG
This sequence comes from Lepidothrix coronata, assembly GCF_001604755.1. NCBI lineage: Eukaryota > Metazoa > Chordata > Aves > Passeriformes > Pipridae > Lepidothrix > Lepidothrix coronata. The sequence continues at coordinate 257,836 of NW_016690474.1, forward strand.
AGAGATGACATGGTTTGTTGCTCATTTTATTTCATCTATGTTGCTTCAGTGACTGAGCAGTAACAAAACAGCCATGTATGCTCCACCACTAAGTAGGACAATACCCACAATAAAAAACTAATAATGACTTGCTTAACTCATTTCTTTTTCATATTAGATCATAATTTTATTCGAGGTATGTAACAACATTATCATAAAAAAAAAGCCCAGAAAGCTGAAGTGAATACATTTTTCTGTTTACATTATCTTGCTTGTTGGCCTAATGTCCTTCCAGATCGGTTCTTATACATCACAAATAGCTGACATAAAAAGAAAGAGGAAAGGTTTTCCTTCAGCCTCTTGGGTATGTGATAAGCTTTTCAAGTGTGTTTTGCAGGCTGTTAATTATGGATTTAGGACCTTATTAATGCTTTACCTTGGCTGAGTGATTTTTCTACCTTCTGATTTCCTGAAATTCTGCTTTCTTGCTGCAAGCAGTAATGGCAAGTCAGCTTCCATTCTGCTCCTTACTCCCTTCCTCACGGAACCAGACAGATGCATCAGTTGTAGATGACAGCACTCATTCTTGCTACTCCAGTGGCACCTTGAGGTGGGTAGGTACCCTTCTGGTACCAGAGGGGAGCAAGTCCAGCAGATTGATGCTGCTTGGCATTCAAGGCATGGAGACATCTTTTCCTTCCTGGTATCTACCAAGTATGGCAGGAAAGTGGTTCTGCCTTCAACATATACTATGCAGTAGCCCCAAACATCCTGGGGAGAACAAACTCTACATAACCATAGTGTTTTCTTGGTTTTAGACTAGATCAGAAATATGTAAAACAATGCTTGTGTGGTACTTCATGTTTTGTCTCAAGGATGAGGCTTTCAAGGTCCTACTAGGGGAAAAAACAAGAAGTGTAGACTTGCAATGCAAGTACAAACCAAGTTTGCCATGTGTATCCATCCTAACGAACAGAAAAAGATTTTCCCCATATTCCCGGTTTTGTGTTTTAACTGATTAGTAGTTTCTGTAAAGGTGCAAAGCGAATCTGTAGAGTTTAAGCAAGAACGAAACCGGCCTGTTTTCTCTCAGGCATCATGCAATCCAGGCATTAATTTAGTGGATTTGGGTTTGTTTCCTTTTTAAATAAAAGCAAAGTTGCAGTGGACTAATATTTGTCGATTTTCAGATTAAATTTGAGTGGAAAAGTAAAAACTGTGTCATGAAAAGTTTTATTGAAGTGTTTTGCAAGGAAAAAACATTGTAGATAAAATCTTTATGGTATCGTCTGTATGGGCAAGTTCATTATTGCCCTTTTCAAGGAGATGTTGCAGATAATTGTTCACTGCTTAAAAATTTTCAGCTGGAACCGTACTTCTTTGGGCATCTATCACTAGGCAGTATTAGTTTGATTGGTAGTTTTCTCAGTAATTCTTCATAGATGTTTACTTGGTTTGCTTACAATAGTAGGACTTAAGAGTAGAGTAGCAGACTAAAACTGGTGAATGCCATATTTTTTCCAGACTAAGATTACTAGTACAGTTTCTTAACTAATATTAGGCAGAGCCTGTTCACCACTATCACTATAATGACAGGTATTATCCCATGAGAATCTTAGTTTTGTCTTTACTGCTGATAGTCGAAAATAGTTTTGAGCCCCTTTGGGCAAGGAATTATGGATGAACCTGTACTACAAAATGGAGGAAGACCTTTTCTGGTATAAACAAGATTTTCCTGTCCTTCCTAGTATTTTGTCTGTCTACCTGAACACATGTTGCTTAATGGAAAGTGCATCACAGCCTGATAATAACTTCTCAGAGATATCCTATTCTTCATATGAAACATCTTTTTCCTTGTTCCTCAACAGTCAGATTTTATATTTCTGTGTATCATAGAATCATATAATTGAGTTGGAAGCAACTTTAAAGATCATCTAGTTTCAACCCCCCTGCCGTGGGCAGGGACACCTTCCACTGGACTGGGTTCTCAAAGCCTCATCCAACCTGGCCTTGAAGGCTCCAGGGCTGCAGCTTCCACAGCTTGGACATGGGTTATGTATAAATACTCACAATACATATTCAAAGATGCAGTTAGTTTATTATGTGCTTCACATATCTGCACTGCTTTGCACTGAGGAGGTAAGGGGAAAGGATTAGCGTTGAGATAATGTGAATGGGGGCAGAAGGATGTTTGGATGGTGTACGTGGCTGTGCTATAAGATGGAAATGGAATGGAGATGAGAAGTGAAGGTGGTCCAAGTCTTTTTGGTAGGTAATAGATGAGTTGTTCTTTTCCAAGTATGGGTACAGGAAATGGGCCTTATTACAGTTGCCTGGAAAATAAGTTAATGGAAGTGTTGTCATTGACTTGCAATGAAAAAAAAATTAACCATGCCTGTTTTCACATGGAGAGTCTAACATATTCTTATAATTCTGTCAATTTTGTGTTTAGTAATTTGAATAGTGTGAATATAAGGTGGTGGGGAAAAGCTTGTCTTTTAGTTTTTCTAGAACTGCTTTCCTTATATGATAGTAGGAGTGGACTGATTTTTCTCTGTCTAACATCTTCAGAGGCTAGCTTTAATGCTGTATTTTAACAGAAAAATAATTGGTGTGACTACCACGAATTTGTTTGATCAAAGCTTTTTGGAATAGTTTAGCAAAATGGCTGTTCAGTATTTGTGTGTGAAAAATAACTGCCTGCTAAGAGTTGAAAATACACAAAAGAATGTAGTCATAACAGAGAGAAGTGGAGAGATATTTTTTCCTCTGCAATCTGTAGAGCTAACACTTGGAATTGCAGGTCAAAAATAAACCCAGCAAAATAAAAACTTTGTTTTTACTTGTAAACCACAATATATCTGCAAATTTAATTTGGAAATATGGACTACGTGATGCAGTTGATGGAGGTAAAGTACATATTGTTTTTTTTAATGTACCTTTTTTACTGTCTCAGATCACTGGAATCTTCCAGGGCTCTCATTCATTTGTGTGATATTTAGAATGTGGTTTAGAAATAATGTGAAAATGCCATAGTGAGCTGGTGATAATTGATTTGCTCCATCACACAGAAATACCTCTTGTTTTCCTCTTCCTCCTCCCTTGGGCAATAATCATGGGATCAAGCTGCCAGTCTGTAGATATAATTTTTCCAGCAGTGCCATCTGGCTCCTTGGCACTGGAAGTTGCATTGGCTTCTTTGCTGTTTCCACTGATTTTTGTCAAATGTTAGTCCGTTGATGAGATGTCTTTTGCTAGTGGGTGCTGATTTCTTCCCTCCCCCTGAGTGAATGTTGTTTTTTTATTGGTATTGTAAAGGACTGCTTACTTTTAATTTTTTATTATTAATGGCATTTAGGACTTAATATCGCATTTCTTTGAGGAAAAATTAGGATTTATGTATAAATTGGTTTCCTTTACCCACGGTGAAAATAGTTTTGCAGGACTTTTGTGTGTTTTGAATAGTCCTAGCTTCATGTTCTCTCAGAGATTTTTATAGATATTTTTATTTTGGAAACTCACTTTTAAAAGAAATTATGAATAACCAATAAGAATTTGTAGGGTCTGTGTAACAGAGGTACCAAGCTATATGATTTGGAATAACCAGCCAAGCAAGCTATCCTTTCTATCAGAGAACTGCAGTTTTATTTTTGCTGCCACCTTTTCTTAAAAAAAATTAAAAAATCTAGAAATGGTGGTTCAGTAGGACAAACACATCTACGTTGCTTTATTCTATTCAGGCCTTAAATGCATTTCACTGCCGTACAAGATGTAAGGACAGTATTGATAAAGATTTAGAAAAGAATACTCTGTAAATAGGATTTTAATAGGGATGGGAGGTGGGAGGAAAATCCTGTTGATCTAAATTATTTTTGTAATTGTTATTATTCTTACTAGTTTCTTGATTTTGTTTTTAATTTTTATTTCCTCTACTGGTCAGAGCCAATGATTTAGAGGAGAAAAAAGCTTGAGGAGCTGAGGATCCCATCCAAATATGAAGAACAGAGTTTCAGATAACACATTTGTATTCTGCTTTGAAAAAAACCAACTTTGAATATTTTATGTGAATTAAAAAAAAAAATCCAAAGCCCTTTCTGTTATTATGTAAGTGAACCCCTATTAATCAGGACAAGGCTAACTAATTTAAATCCTTTATATATTTTTCAATTTATATTTTAACCTCCATTTTTAAGTGCTGTGTCTCAGATGAGTGACTTATACTCATCCCTGAGTGTAAATCTAAATTTTCTTTTGTGTTGAAAGTATAACTTAAAGTTATTCAAGGTAACCTTGTGAACTCTCAAACACAAACAAATGTGTTTAGTTGGCCTATCGGAATATTTTTATATTATTATCCCTAAAAGTAGAAAATAATGAGCACTATTTCTTTATCATAGTCTTATTACTACCCTAGTGTAATGCTTTTGTTAATAAAATGCTATTAGACTAGTATGTAAATCAATATTCATGTGTTTTCCCAGCATTGCAGAAATTGTCCAGTACCGGAAATTATAGAACTAAAAATCTTACATGGGGCAAGGAGGGCCTTGAACGAGAATTTTGTAGCAGTTGTTTTGAATTAAATTTCAAGGATCTCTTGGTGTTTCTTTCTAGTAGTTTTTTAAAGAAAACAACTACAACAGACAGGGTGTCTGAATGTGGGTCTCCTTATCAGTAACTTGACTCTGACACAAAGTATTTTTAACCTGTGAGTTCAGTTGAAAGAATCTGTAGAAAGGGCTATAATATCAAAGTATGGCAAGCATAACTAAATATGCATGATCTATTGTTAATAGTAAAAATATAAGTCTTTAGGCTCACAGAATATATTCTCTCATGAAAGATTTTAAGGGTGTAAGTATATCATGATTTTCTAAAATAGCATCAAATCTTCTTTTTGTTCGTAACTAAATGTGAAGATAGAACGTTGCTGCTAATCAATTGTCTGGGATGCCACCTCATTAAGATTTACACGATCATCAAAAATCCCCAGAATTGTTTGTTGGCTATATCCTAACTCAAATATATAAAGGGGATACCATAGCATTTTTCTTTAGAATCGCAGGGAGTTCAGTGACCTTTTGTGGCAAATTATGTAGAAAGAAAATATTTATATTCATTTAAAATAACCTCCATGAAGAAATAGTCTCATTACCCTGTTTGATCAATTCCTTGCAGCCTGAGCTGTAGCATGCTGCTATTGCCATTGGTTGATGGAATACACTGAGAAGTGGCTAATGGTGATGGTGCTCATCAGGACAGGGTTCAGCCAGCGGTCAGCAACAAATAATTCAAGACTGTTTCTAAGTTTGTGGCTGGTGGAATTTGCTTCTTGCCCCAAGCCAGCAGCATTGCTGAGCTGGGCTATTTGATTAGAGGAGAAGCATATTTGCTTCTTAGCAACTGCACATTTGCACAACACACAGACCTATACTGCCTCCAAAGGTTTGTCTTTTGTGATGGTGGAATAATACTTTTCTGTTGATTGACAGACAAAAGAGATCTTTGCAATGCAGACGAGTTTACAACCAATTTTTTCTTTGTCTTCCGTAAACTTATCAGAGGTGCTTCGTAATTTAGCATTGCATGGTGCAGGTTTTATATTTGCAGCAAGACTGGCCATGATTTGAACTGCATTTAAGCTATTGCTGCTATGCGTATTTAAAGGACAGATGCACACTTAAGCTTAAGCGTTGGTGTGTGCAGCTTTTTCCCCAACAGGTGTACTTAATGGAAATTATTTTCTACTGTATTTTGAAATAAATTTCAATATGTATATTGCTATTTCCTATGCAAGAATGCTATTCCTTGTGTAGAAGATAATGGTAAAGTGAAAGCTACTCTATTCTTAGTGCTTTTTTTTTTTAATATATTGAAGAATTGCAGAATTGCAGCAGTTATCACAATTTTAATAGTGCGCGCATGTGTGTAATTTTTGATGTAACATTTCCCACAGGAAGTGAGTCTACAGGAGAAAATGTGTCTAGTCAGTAGAAGACAAAGGTATTTATAACACTGGTAAACCTTGAAAGAGGACAATTTAGGAAAAAGAAAGGTTGAGATTTACAGTCCTAGGAGGCCAGGGCAAGAAAAAGGCAAACTTTTTTTTTGTTTTTAATGGTTTTACAGCTCTTTTCACTCCTGGTCTGTATTTTATTGTGGAAGTTTCTGTACTACCATAGTAGAACAATAAATCACAGATGTGGTTACTGAAATGTTGCATGAAATAGTAAGTACAGTTAATGTTAATGTAGATTTCTGCAGATATCTGCTTGCATATTTTCCTAAATTAAAGATATCTTTTAACTTTCATAACTAAAACCAGTGGATTTTATAGTCTTTTAAAACTGTATCTTTTAAGGGACAGGGAGAGTTAGAGCAGGAGTGCACAATAAAAGGAGTGTGGGCTGTATTAGCATGACTAATGTAAACATACAGGAGTTTACTTACTAATAACCTTTTCAGTGGCAGTTCAGAGCCAAAAGAGGAGAACAAGAAAGCACTCTGATGTGGTGAGGCAATAATAAGCCCCAGATGTCCCTCTCTAAATCAACATTAGACCTACCAAAGTTTTAAATCCTTTTTCATTTAGGAATTATTTTTTTTTAGTCAGATGAACAATTTAAAATGAAGCATAATCCAAATTTTAGGCCTTTGTAGAGAATTTTAGGCCTTTGTAGAGAATTTTAGGGATTATGAGGGAGTGAGTCCAAAATAAAAGCACTGGGGGGGAATTGGTGGCTGTTCTAGGGAACAGATATTCAGGGTGTGCATGCACAGGAAGCAAGGTGTAGAAATAGGTACAGCGGTTGTATTTGAGGCCCTGGAAGGGCTGGTTGAGGACTAACTTCTTTCTCTTCGTTGTTAAATTTGATGTACATATATATGAGGTTTTAGAAGGGTATTTTAATATACTGGTAGGATTTCACAGTCTGCAGGGAGAGGGGTTAGCTTTGGCTTAGTTTCTGAGACATTTAAAGTTGTGATAGTGTGACAAGGTGGCTGCTTGTTATGCTGCTGAATTGCCAAAGAGATGCTTATGCCTGATAGACTTAGTTTATACCTCAGTAGCTGTTAAGGTGTTACCTGTGTTCTGCATAGTTTTTATGCTTCTTTCATTCATATATGCACAATAAATTAGTGGACAGTTTTTTGTATTTTTTTGTTTGTTTGTTTGTTTGGTTGGTTCTTATTTTGATATCAGAGAGCCTTTTGCAAAACTAGGTTTTTTGAACGTAGTAACTAAAAGTAGGAATTGCCACATTATTGCTATTAAAATGCAACTGTATCCATGGTAGAATGCAGCAGCTTTTACAATGGCACTATAAACAATACCCAGCAATATAAGACCAGGATGTGAGGAATATTTCACCTAATTGAAGTGACAAGGGGGATTTTGCATAGGTAGAAGCAATTATTCATATTGGAGGTGCGCCAGAACGCTGGGGTTATTCCCCTCATTTTGCTAATTAGGCTTTCAGTTTCATTAACAGTCATTGAGATAGTGGGTGACTGACTTGTATATGAACTTAGCCATGATGCATATAAAGAATATTTTATTGAATTATTGTGGATCATTTTTGTCTGTATAGCTCAAGATAGATAGAAATAAGGAATGTTTTAAGATGTGCAGAACACCAGATAGTATGAAGATTGAAGGCAGTGCAGCTATGACTATTTTTGGGTAGACTGCCATAACTAAGACACTACCATGTTTATATTAGTGACATTTTATTACCTCTTTTAAGACAGAGTTTACAAGGTCCTCTACCTTTACAAATGTGTATGTTGTGAAGAGAAATTAATCCAGGTTTGTTGTGCTCCCAGGATGTTTTCAACCTGGGGTAAATTTAATTCTGAAGAGGTTTGAGGAATCTACAGTTCTTGTCTTTAAGCCTTAATTTAGGAAACACAACTTAGTGCATATGATATCTTTAAATTCCCTTGCCACTCTAATACACTCTCATTGGTGTTTTTTTTCCCCCCTCCCCCTGTTAATTGCCTTTGTCCTGCAGAAACAGACATTTTGAGGGAGGTTTTTGTTTGGTTTTGTTGTCCTTTTCAAGGACCAATAATGAGGTGCAGTGATTCATAACATATTATAGTGATACCAAATAACTGCTTGCTGTATTTTGGAAAGGGCCTTGAGTGTCTGAACCTTAATTAAATCTCCAGGTCAGTCTTTTTTTCAACTGACTTCTCCTTTTCCAGGTTCCGTGATAGGAATGTCATGTAGGGAATTTCCAGTTAGTGATGATTTGGGTCTTAAATTAAAAATAGACTTCAATGAAGAAAATTTACAAATAGAAACCAAGAAGGTGAAAATATTGTACGAAAAGCAAATTTACCGAATCAAAATGTTAAAAAAATCATGCGTGTGAAACTGAACAAGCTAAACTGATGAAAATTGCCTTAAAACTGAGAAATAAATTGTTTCTTTCACAACTAGAGTTGTTTAGGTTGTTGTTTGGGTTCTCCTTGCCTTATAACAATCAAAACAGAACAATGCTCTTGTAAGGTTACGTTATAATAAGGAAAAGTGTGATTACAACATAACTACTTATTCTGGTTCACACTGCTGTATAGATGTGGCTGTAATTTGTCCTTTTGGTTTGATAGTTACATGGATGATCCTCCTGTAATTCTTTGTGAATTCTTTGGGACTGAGAGTCAGTTGTCTAGCTCTGATGGCTTTTTCATGTTAGTTTCTTCATGCATAGGATTGTTCTAAGTAATATACCAGCTATTTGTAAATATTTTGAACCATCTTTGTGTGTTTTATTTCCCTTCCATAACCAGAAGTAACTTCTTTTGTCAGTGTACTTTATTGGCTAATACATATACTGTCGGACAAAATTATTTTAATGAAATTAGAACAAAAAGAGCAGCAATTAGTCACTCTATTTTTTTGGTATGCCTCTGATCTTGCACAGAAACAGACTTTGGTAGTGATATAAGACATATAATGGTATAGACAATGCATGGAAGGTTGATTCAAGAGTCTTGTCCTTTGGTACTTCTGTGTCACTGACTGTGTGGTGTTCTCTACAACAATTTTGTCAGGAGTTTTTGAGAATTTGTTGTCAAAGTATATTATTTTTAGAGGATTGAAAGTTTATGCAAGGAAATCTGACAGTGCATTAGCATAACTGTTGTAGATGGAAATACTTTTGTGGGAAACAATATAAAAAAGAACCTCTATAATGATGAGTTTTTTATTTTGATACAGTTTCGTTGCTAATTGTAGATTCATTGGCTGATTTTGCAAATTCAGTTTGCATACAAACTGAAGCTGAATGAAAAAGCCATGCAAATTGGCTAAGTGCCAATAAATGAGGTAATGTATTTTTCATGTGTCATCTTATTTTCATTGGATCAAGGCAGTTTTAGAATCCTCTACTGTATGTATGAATTGGAATAATTCCATGCTTCAGAGAACCTAATCAGGATAAGACCAAAAAGTGGGAGAAAAAGTTTGGAAACGGATGTGTAAATATACTAGGGGAAGACCTAGGTTGTGTGGACTGGAATTAAGTCTGTAATGGCTGCTGAAGTCCACAGAAATCTCCTCCTCCTTTACTAGAAATGTAACTGTCAACTAAGAAAAAGCCCAGGTGGTTAGGAATACAGCAATATTATTCTGTGCATTGACACTTCCTTATTATTACTATTATTACTATATTCGGGCTTTAGTAGTCAGCATTCTTTTGATGTGTTACTTGTTCACCATTGCAGGGATACCCACATTCTTGATGTGGGGAAAGAAGTAGAGTGTCAAAAGCACAGTTAAGTCCTTAAACTAAAATTTTTACTGTTGTTTCTTTGTTTTTTGTGTGACAGTGAGAGTTGAAAAAGTGCCTGTTCAAACTGAGGGAAAATTTTGGCTTTGGTGGGCTGAACTCCCACAATTTTCAGTGAGCTTTTTGTGTGTTAGAAAACAGCATTTGCACTTGACATAATTTTATATTTAAAAAGGAAGAAAGGAGAAGGCAACATTATTAGAATCAAAAGTTGTTTTTCTTGGAAAACCATTTAATTTAGATGATCAGAGTCATCTTATTGTTTGGATCCTCTTTCATGTGTTTTCCTTGCTTTTTTCCCTGTCAACCTGAAGTATGCTATAGCAGTCACAGAAGAAAGTATGCAGTTTTATGAAATGCATGAATCAGTACATATGTGACATCCCAGACTTATACATGCTGTAATGTCCGCTCCGCCCCTTCTTCTGCCTCCCTCCAACTGCTTGCGTTACTTGGAAAAAGTGTGTGGGTGCGGCACGGGACAATCACTAAAGTGGCACAGCAGGCCTGAAAATGAAATATTTTTCCCTGTAAATATTTCTTTTAAGGAAACTAATGAAACCAACAACATTTCACAGAATTTCTAGAAAGATGTGAATACTGTTTCTCTGTTACGAAGAGGAACAGTGGAGACAAAGTAGCTCTGACTTGTCCAAGATTGCGAAAGGAATCTGGTTAAGAGCCAGGACTAGTTCTACATTTTCTAGCTCCTGCTTACATGGTAAGATCTCTTCGTTATGTCTCACACTTTCCAGCTTTCTGAAGTTTTTGACAATTTGAAATGGATATTAAAGGGACATAGGGTAAACTTTTTCCCCCCTGTCCTCAGAACCACATCATTTATTAAGAGATGTCATTCTAATGTGTATACAACTTCCATGGCTTTGAGTGTTATTGTAAATGGTAAAAAGACTCTTTGGTTGGGTTTAGACTGATGCCGCCTTCTGAAGTACAAGAGGTGTTTGTAGTTTTGTATAATGTCTTAGTTTTAATAATATTTTATTTTGAAAATATCAGTGTTTCTTTAACTGTTTAAAAATACCGTATCTTGCTCTGATTCTTCAGTATCAGAAAA